>NW_009708432.1:10812-45609 GCF_000703405.1 Apaloderma vittatum | reverse complement strand
GCTGCCCAGGGAGGTTGTGGAGTCTTCTTCTCTGGAGACATTCAAAACCCACCTGGACGCGTTCCTGTGTGACCTACTGTAGGTGATCCTGCTCTGGCAGGGGGGCTGGACTAGACGATCTTTCAATGTCCCTTCCAACCCCTGACATTCTGTGATTCTGTGAGTATCAGCTACAAGTGGGAATATAGAAAATTACAGATTAAAATAATACAAATTACACTCATATACAAATGGGTCAGTTACTGCCATTACAAAACACATGGAAGTACAACAGTGGCAAAAATATCTGTTAATGAAGACTCAAGAATCTCATTTTCTCAGTGTTAAGTGCTCTGCATTAGAGTATACACACACAAAGCATTTCAGATTTTCTACAGACACTGCAGTGAGATTAGACATTTTGTCAATGATTCTTTCAAAGTTTTCAAGGCAGTTGTAACTGAAATGGCTTCAGGATGTAGATAAAGTTTTTAGTTGTTTAGGTGATGTCTTGAAATAATCAACACAGATTTGAAAGCTAACGATGGATCACTAAGTGAAAAGTACAAGGGAGAAACTGTCACGTGTATCTAACTGTTGATTACTAAATATTCTAAGCCATACAAAAGCCTTCTCACTACAAGTCTAAACTAATAGTAACATCCTACTCAGGATATGAAATAAATAAATGTGCACATGCGTGTCGCTTAATGTCAATGTTCTTCCTTCCGCCAGTGTGTGTGGTAGGAAGGACTGGACCAAAGAGGAAGACTGTGTTCAAAACTCGAGGAAAATGGCAGCTTGCGTACTCTCATGCAAAGTCAAGAGGTGAGGATCAAGTGCTGCAGTACAGGTAAGGGAGAAAGGCAAGACTCCTTTTTTATCCCAATGACCCTATGAGTGACAGTGGCTCACATCCTTCTGCTCTGTCTTGCCAACATTCTACCTGCTGGTGGGATGGGGAAGTCGAAGCAGCTGTTTGAACAAAACCATCTCCAGTGTAAGGTGTTTCCTCCTCAGTAAGGGAGTATATCCAGCAGCTCCCCAATGAGATATGGGTGCCTTTCTACAAGACTCATGGCAAAGCCTTAACAGAGCCTCATTCTGAGTAATCTATACGCTAAAATGTACTGTTGAACAGGTTGTGTAGTTCCCTTCCCAATTACAAGAGGAGCTAGCTGTCTACTGAAACTTGTTGGGACTACCACCTCTTTTGGAAACTGAAGCCTTTGCTCTCAGTTGTGCTTTGATGTGGGAGTATCGGTCTTGAAATCACAGTTGTGATTCACACTACATGGGAAACGAGTACACGCTGGCCTTTTTACTTTAACAACTGAGCCAGGAGTCCCACAGTAGTCATGGAGTTCATAAATGCTACACATGGATCATGAAGTAACAGCTATACCCTAGCTGCAACCAAGAGGAGCTCATCAAGAAAATGGTAAGAACAGAGGACCTACTCCAAAATCCTGGTGCAAGCTCAGTGAGCCTGAAAGGCTCAGCTCCCAATCTGTCTGGCCACTGCTCTCACATCATCTTTCAGGATAGAAGGTTTCTGAGGCCAAAGGAATCCAAAGACAAATAATCCGAAAAGTTCAAATATCAAAAAAGCTTGAGCTGCTGAATACTACCACTGATGCAAAACCCAAGTGCAGGCTATCAGTCAAGTTAGTGTGTAAGAATTTTAACTCAAGTGAGGACCTCTGGTCATCAGAAAACGCAGGTCAAGATGAAACAAGCCTTTGGGAAATCTTATGTTCCTTCAGGTCTCCCAGCCAAATATTTTAAGGAAACTGATAAAATGATTCCTGGTGCAGAGATGTTCTTTCCTTCAGAAGCCTGCAGAAAGTGCAGATTGTTTTCAAGACTGATCTAGTCGAGAGGTGGCGACCCTGGCGACAGGGAGGCTGGATTAAAATGATCTCTAAGGTCCCTTCCAGCCTAGGCCATTCTATGATATGATATGATATGATATGATATGATATGATATGATATGATATGACAGAACCACCATCTCTCTTTTTTTTTTTTTTTTTCCCAGGAGAATTCAAAATATCTGCTGACACCCTCAGGCAGAGAGGCAAATTTTCTTCTAGTTTGAAAAGGCATGCTTCTCCCTATCTAAAAAAAATAATAAACCAGACAAAACACCCAAACCACAGAATCATAGAATAGAACAGATGATGATGATGATGATGATGTGTTGGAAGGGATCTTTAAAGGTCAAATCAAACAGACAAAATTCCTACAAAAAAACAAAGTCCCTCATCCAAAGTAACTCGGGGGGGAAGTTTGCCCATTTTACCCAATTTAGATGCAAAAACATCAGAAACTATCTCATCCATAATACCCTGTGCTCAGGGCTGTGGATAACAGGCCACAGTTTCTGTTCTGAGCAGTCTATAACAGAAGTCTGAAATACAATGTAATTCCTTCTTTATACTTGGTCATCCAGAGTTTTATAACTCCTTAAAACTTCTCCTCTCACTAGACAGTAAACGATCTCAAGGCATGAAGAACTCTGGAGGCTCAGAGCACGCTTTGGGAACCGCTGAGAGCCAGGCAATAGGTGTCAACTTCTCCAGGAGTAAGAGAAAACCAAGAAGCAAAGAGGCAGAACCACTCCATGTTCAAAGAGTAGCGGAAAAGCTACTCTGCTCCTATAATTCTGGTCCTGGCCCTGGGCACCGCAATGGTCTGACCCTATCGCAGTGGTGACACCCAGATCCCTGTCCTCAGCCTCTTGCTACTTAAATTTTTCTTTCTAAAGTGCCAGCTCTGTGTGACTAGGTGAGAATTTAAGTACCTGTTTAAAAAACAAGTTCTTCATTTGCAAAATTTAAAAGAAAAAAGACTGGGAAAAAAAAGAAATTAAAAAACCCCAAATATTTCTTCTGATCTCATTATCTTAAATTGGTTTCCTCCTTCTTGGGTGAGAAATTTTGCACTTCTGAGGCTTATTTGAACCTTCAGCATCCTCATTTCCATGTTCTTTTCTTCTAAAAGGAAACAACAGGGACACTTCTCGGTTCCGATATAGGTTTCCTGTGTCATGCCATTTTCTGGAGGAGGAGATTTTCCAGAGAAGGGAACTACCTGTTACTGTACACCAAAAAGTTTTCAGTTTTGTTGTGATCCTGTGTGCAAGAGAAATTAATCCAGTAATCCAGATGTACTGGAGCTAGGTTCATATCTTCTCATGCCACCACCACCACTGAAGACAATTTGAAAAGGTCTTTTTTAAGCAAACACAACACAGATTAATCAGGTTTTTTTTCTATCCCTGTTTAATGTATATCTCTTATTACTTGCTCAGGTTTGGAATTTTACTCCAAGGGTAGCTCAGAAGGGTTGCCATATGCAAATATCTACCACTGATTTGTGAATGACAGTGCAGCAAATGCAGAATTCACCAGTAAGCAGCCCACAGGCGATTAGAGGATTCTTACAGAACAGCAGCAGAAAGACCATCTTTTTTTCTGGAAGAGACGTGATTCATTAGAAAGGAAGAAAAAGTGAGATGTGAGCACAGAAGGATCAAGGAAGGGCTTCTGCAATGGAGCTAAACCACTGTGGGCCAGACTGGGCCAGCCAGGAGGAAACTGCAGTGCAGGAATATGAAACGGAGCATTTCTACGATTGAAAACTTGCACTCAGTCAACACCGCTTGATCTTCACATCTCCCTCAGGTTTCGGAAGGTTTTGAGTGCTTTTTTTGTTGTTTGTGTGGTTTTTTTCCAGAGTGACAACTAGGTTTTATCAGATATCCTCTCATGATCAATCTTCCCCTTTCTTACCCACACAAACCCTCCTCTTCCCCATCTGTAAAAACAACCCAGAGTGAATTCATCACAGGTGTCAATATCTAGCTTCAGTATCTTGACCTTGTCCATCAGTGGACACAGCAAAACAACACAAACCAGAAGGAGAAACCTCAGCCATTTGGGGGAATGTTTTAGTGGACTGTTTTGCTTGATAGTGTTATCCACCGGGAGTTAGCCTATGGCCTTTCCTCATGGCACGCTGCCTTTTAGGGGAGAGGTGCCCTGAACAAGCTCAGTTTCCAGAAGTAGTGTAGCTGCTTCATGAGTTACCTGTTATCAGCTCTGAGGCAGATTTAGCTTAAATGCATGAGTTAGGATCCCTCTGCTGAGGTGAGATTTGCATCAAGTCTTTTGTTAGAAGAGCAGCTACAACAAAGATGACCGAGACTTCATCTGAACATAAGAAGTGAGAAACACTTCAGAAGGAAGAACATCTGAATGTGAATGGGAAGAGGGGTACAACTGGGAGAACCAGGATCACGGGCACTATTAAGTATCTGCATGAAGTCCAAATGCAATCTTAGTGGATTCTCCCCATTGCCAATGAGGCATTCAAAGTCAAATGGGATGGCAAGGCCAATTAGTCCCAGCAGCTATGATTGATGTGAGCCATACAACTAAACAGCAAGAATTGTCTTAAGTAAGTGAACAGACCAAGCCAATAGCAACTACTGGAGGAGGAAACAAGACTGGAAGACTAGTCCAAGGTACAATTAGACCACTGTTTTGTATTGGTTTGAAGAACCCTGCAGGGGTATAAAAATCAAGCTATTCTTTGCAGTCAGTAGACAAATATGGGATCAGTGGGAAAAGAAAAATATGAGAGCATTAAAAGTGAAAGCCCTGAGGGAAGGTGCAACAGTGCAAAGAATTGCTCAACAACATCCAAGAAATAAATAAACCAAAAAACATGAGAAGGTTTATCTGGAGGACTCATTTGCACAAAGCACTATTTTTTTAAAACTTGTGGTCCTTTTAGCCAAAGTGTGTCTCTGACTCTCTTTAGTTTGAGAAGAAGATTGAGGGGTGAGAGAAGGAATCTAGCAGAGAAAGAAAAAAGAAAGAGTAAAGTAAAAGCTGAAAAGTCAAACCAAAATCCAAAATGCAGGTTGAAAGGTTAATGAATGCAAATAGCTCAACTGGGGTGCTGCATATTGAAAACTAGCAATCATGTTGAACAAGGGAATAATCAAGAAGGGACAAAAGAGAAACATACTGGGCCATGGTAAAGGCACAATTAAACTCATTTGATATAAGTCTAATGCTTTTTCATGGAGATACATCCAGTGCAAATGCAGTCCAAATATGGAAAATGTAATTTGCCACTTTTTTCTTTTTTCTAATGAAAACATTTCTGCTGTTCTCATTTTTGCATAAACAGCTGTTTGTACAAATATTGTTAGCTTTATGTAGCCAGTTTTAATCCATCACCCTCCCTCCGAATACTCTCAAAGCCAAAGGTGAAAACAGCAATGCTCTACAAAGCACCACTCCTAATTTCCTCAGCTCACAGGCTAAGGGTGTGAAAGGACACAGGACAAAAGAGCAGTGTTCACAGACTGATTCAAGAGGGGACACCAGATGTGAGAGCCTATAAACCAACCTTATAAATTCGTACAGGAAAAAACACTGAAAAGTTTGTCATATTTGAACAGCTTGCTTAGCAGGTCTGTGTGCAACTGCTCCAGATCACAGGGTAAAAACTTCACAGCAGGAAAAGGTTTGAAGTTCTGCTAAACATGGCAGCCAGGATGTTTTACCTGAATGTAGGTATCTGGCAGTGGCTTTCTGTGCTGCACATGGGCTGTATTCAGTTTCTAAGTGAGGTTTCCCTTGAAGTGTGTAAGGAAGTTGTAGCCTTCCCCATTACCATCACCTGGGGCACACACTGAGTCACATCGTGGAGAGGACACACCTAGGGAGCTGAGCTACCCTCCCTTCCAGACCCTGATTAAAATGCTTTGGAAGCTTCCAGCCTGAGAAATTGCTGCTGTACTTCCCTGGGACATTGCAGTATGACTTTCAAGGAATGTGAAACTAACATTTGTTTTTCTTCCTTTAGCAATTATGCTAAAAGCACTTAAGCGTAGGTCAAGATAAGGTAAACAGTATGACTCCATCACTGAACGTTCTATTAAATAAGGATAATTTTCTCAGCAATACTTACACAGCATCCCAAAAATCTTTCTTTTCATTGCTTCTTCAATTCTGTGGGTTTTAACCAGTATATAAAAAGCCCTAACAAATAAACCAACCCCCCCTCCCCCCCTCCCAACACGCTTCTTATATGACTGGAGATTCTAGATCCTAAATATGATCAGGATTTTTGTTTGTTTGCCCCATACAGTCTCATCACTTCTTAATTGTAGATTATGTCCTATCACAGGAGAATCAGCTTTTAATAGTTTTTAAACTGAAGGAAGCTTCTGAGGTGCATATTTTTAATCTGAAAAAAACCTGGACGCCAGTAAATTTGTTTGGCCTGAAGGAGAGGAGATGTGTTTTGGCACAGGAGACGATTGGAGATCTCTTTAAAGTCACTGGCAGACAGAGACTGCCAGGGCTCACATGTCTTGTAAGAGGTCTGGGTTTTCTCAAACTACATACTGTTGACCTGCCACATTCAAGAAAAGGAGACTTTATTTTTTACTTATTTCTTAAATAATCTGTTTCTAGGAGAATCTTCCCCGTAAAATAAGCCACCTGGCAAAGAAGAAAAGAGCATCAAACGAAAAAACATCAAATTACTTATGGGGGCGATAGCAAATCCCAGTTTAAAAAAAAATGCATTTTACTCCTTTCATTGTACAATATTACTGTTTAAAATTTACCCTTTTCAAAACCCAATTCTGACCTTAGATACTGGCATAGGTTTCAGTACCATAAGACTTCCAATACCTAAGGTAACCATATAGTGACAAAAGAGAAAGAAAAGAGAAGAAACATATAATTTGTTTCCTGTTGTGTCTTTTTTTTTTTAACTGAAAAAAAAAAAAAGCAGGCAAGAGAGGTATCCGATGGCTCTGCATGAGTTAAAAAAATGCCAGTAAAAGGAAAGACAAAGATTACCCTCAGAGCTCAAGGATTTTGCTCTGGGATTTTCTTTCTAAGGGAAAGGCAAACAAAACAAAGAGAATCAAGATCCAGTCTAAGGCTGGTAAACAGCCCCACAAATGGGCTCACTACTTCCAAAGCAAGGTGACTGAGGCAAAAAATATTCAGATCATTGAAAACAGATTACAGGATGCCCTAGGGGACCTGGAGTATGATGGCTGGACAAACCTTGATGGGCTCAGGGAGCTTTACCCATTCCCAGAATGACTATAGAGTTTCCTCTTAATAAGCCATTAAACTACACGCTGAAATTATGTGGGTTTGAGGTCTGAAAGGGACTATTAGTCTTTTCTCAGTAAATCCTGCAGTAAGAAGAGAGGCTCAAAGGCTCCTGCCTGAAACAAGGTGTTACTTAACACATTACACAGAACACCTTTAAAGAGTTTATATTCTTAATAGGGAGAAGATGATAGAATTGCAGTCCACATGAGCAAAAAATACCAGCATCATGTGCAAAGTCTCTGAGAGTAAACAGCAAAACAAGCATTTTTTAGTTTATTCTTTCTTGTGTAACTCCCACACCAGTAAAACAACCCTGAAAATGAATCAGCAGAATTGTCTCCCTGCAGCAGCTATCTGCTACCTTAGAAAGGGAGTGTTGTAGGGGGAGGTCCTCCTTTCTCCTGTAGAGATAAGTGCATCTGTTTTCTTTTTTTATATAGAATATATGACTCTTCCTCCTTACCAGGAGAGTAAAAATGCACAACCTAAACCTGAAAAATTCCCAACCCAACCATCAAAAAAAACCCAACTCCAAAGCCCCAATGAAGTCAGAATTTAATCCTCTAATAATTAATGAGGATATCAGATACTGTTGGGGGGGGGGGCAGCGTGGAGAAAAAGTTTCTTAAGTGCTACACTAAAAATTCCATAGAGTCCTTTTAATGCAAGTTCTGAAAAGAAGCTTTATTAAATTATTTACTCTTACTTTATACACAGCACTTACCGTAGCAGAATCTGGTCAGAAGCCGTCTGTAGCCTGCTTCTGAAAACATAGACAAACCAGAAGTGTGGAGAAAAAGAGATGAGTAGACCCAGAGACTCTGTTCTGTCTTGGTATTTTGAGATGGTTTGCTTTGTTCAGAACAGGCTTCCAGCAGCAGATGGAGTTAGTGCAAACACTGCATTGGGTCTATGTGCATGAGCAGCACATTGTAAGCTTTGGTTGCACCACTGGTGGCAGCAATGTGAAGAACTGTGTGAGTGGGAAGAGCAAGTTGTGATATCTCCACTGTTGCCTCAAGTACTGCTGCAATTACCATCCTGCTATGCTGCTCTGGGTCGGCCAATTCTTCTCACATCATCCTTCCCCAGAGCAAATCCAAGTGTATCCTCCTAATCTTCAAAGCCCTCCAGTCACTTCTGCTCTACCTGTCCTTCTTCTCAGTTAGCAGCTAGGCTGGATCCTTCCTGTGCTTTTTAGGTGTCTGTGTTGTTGATTTTAATCCTCCTTCCAGCTCCAAGTTCCTTTCATCTGTCTTTCTTGTGTGTAATAAATATAATTTTAAAAGTCTTAAGCCTGTCAACTTAACTGCACTTAAGCCTCACCTCAAATCCCACATTGGCTTAAAGCATCAGCTGTAATGAGAAACCAGCTGAACTGCTGGTGCATTGCCATCAAACCTGTTAACTGGGAATTAAAAGCACAATTATTATGTTTTAATGCTTCCCATTATTCTCATTACTCCAGAACTTTCCGCTACTGCTTGTAGTACTCCTCTTGTTATAATTTCTCTGAAAACTGAGGCAAGTCCTTGGTCCCTGGATCTTAAGTCCACTGTGCAGTGGGGTGAGACCTGGCCGACAGTCAGTCTGCGTGGCATGCAAGGAAAGCAAGGAATTTTTATGTTTAGGGCTGTTAGTGGAAAGTTGTGGACTCTAACATTAAAAAACAGTTCTTAGCTGTCACATCCTAGTAGTCTACAAGAGAGAGGATGGTAGTCTTTATCCTACCAGAACTTTTAAGACATATTAGCATGTTTGTAGCCTAGTCATGTGAGGGGGCTGTTTATTGTTTGCTTCACAGCTTGATCCTTCACAGCCTCTCTGCTGTTGAGCTTGCCTGAAACAAAAGGCAGTTTATTGATTTTTTCCATATACGAAGTTTTTCTTTGAAGAGATGCAAAGAGGCTTTCACAGATGTTAAAAAAGCAATACCAGGAACATTTAATATAACTTCCCTCTAAATTATCTCTGGATTGCAGAAAGGCTGAAGTATTTGCACAAGATTATGGTGTGTTACATCTGCCTGGGAAACTATGGTTTTGTAGGTTCCTTGTGAACTGTATTTCAAAACAACAAAGACCTCACACTTCTTTCTCTTACTGTTCTTACAAACTCAGCTTGCTATTTTTCAGTCTTCCCCCTAGCTACCATCCACCTCTCTGCCTGCTGTTCTCAAATTGGTCTTCATCAATAGGGGCAGAGGATGAGCAGAGCCTGTGGAGGCAGAAGCTCAACAAAATCACTCCCGTGGCACCTTGGTGCTGTGTTGGTCTCAGGCTGAGGGGAAGGAAGAGCCCTGCAGATGGTCTGGAATAACCAAGTCCAGCAGTCCTCACCCTTTTATGCCTGATGCATGTGGGCTGTGGAGCTCAGATCAAGCCTGATGTGCTAGCCTGAGGTAGGGGAATTTGTGACAGTGAGTGTTCCTGAAAAGCAGCCAGCAAGAGCAATCACTCCCTTTCTCAGAGGCATGAATGACCACACTGAGAGTTTCTCCTCACCGCTGCTGCCTGGCTGTCCACCTTGGCTTTAGGCAGAATTTAACAGAAACGATCACATTGTGTATCAGGTAGAGGTACCTGACATGGTGCTTCTCACACAGTCCCCTTCCCTCCTCTGCCTCTTCTGCTAAACTCACCTCCAGCAACAAGGGAGTTTGATGGAGAGGAGGAACCAGGAGACTTGAGATGGAGAAGAGCTGTGGAAATAGCAATTCTGGGGGGCTAAGGAAATTTGAGTGTTTGGGATAATGGTGAGGTTTGTGCTTTCATAAGGGTGAGGTCCTGAGATGGCCTCATGATCTTGAAGGTCTTCCAATCGAAACTGTTCTATGATTCTATGATTCTTAACGCCCCCAAGAGCTGGGGTAGGTAATGGGTGGCCCTGAGAAGTTTTGTACTGTGGTCCTGTTTGATGGAGAAATAATTCCCAGCTTTGCTGGCAAACACACAGATGTTTTCACTCCCCTCTGGAATGCCCATCCAAGCTGGAGTGCACGGTTCTGTCTACTGAGACAGATGTCTCTTTGGGCAGCAGTCAGATGGGAAGGGGAGAAGCCACATTCTGCCAGCCTGAAGCTCTTGTAATCTGCTTCTTATTCCTTGCTCTTTTGGAGATTTTCAATGTCATATTTATATATCTCTATTTTCCATATATAAAGCAGGAATAATTATTTCTTCTTTCCTTCTTTCCTTATGAATATGAACCTGTTAAAGTCTAAGTTGCTGGGGTCTACAGTACTACAGTTATACAGCTTTCAGAAACCAGGTAAACACAGACCAATCATACTGTTTGGGTTAATTTACTTTGCCTTTCAGCTACCATTAATGACACTGACTAGAGGTGCATTAGAAGCCCTTAGAAAATCTCACTGTTCTCCATGATACCATATATTGTCCTGTTCTTTTGCCACCATCTCATAAGCTAGGTGGTTGCTAAAAAAAAGAGTAAAATAGTAACGAGCTGGATTTCATTGGAGATCCAAGGTTAGAGTCTCAGAGAAGCTTTAGAGACAAGATAGCATCTACTATTGCTAGAAAGGTCTATCTTTCCCACCCAGCACTAACTGCTAACCTCCCCCTATATAAATGTCAGCATCTTGCTCGGCAACAGCCACACAGTTTCCTTTTTCAGTCTGTAGAACAGGCACTAGGCAGCAGCACCTTTGCCACCTTTCCTGCTAATACTAATGTTTCGTATATTTGTGCTGCTCTTCATGTAGGTTTAATATCACTCGCTGTGGTAATATTGTTGTTAATGAAATAAAAAGCTGCATGACTCAGAAACCTCCTCTGCAAGAATCCTGAGTAACTGTAAAAATATGCAGCTCCTGCATGTGAAAGAGTGACAGCTTTCCTTTCTAACAAAAGGTGTAAACTGCAGCATCTTGTTAATGCAAGTAACTTGACTCATGAGAGCCATCTCGCTAATGGGAAGGGGACAGCTCATGGAAGCACATTTGTTCATATTTACACATTCTCTTTTACACTGTTTGGGAAATGTTATTGTCTAGTTCTTCAGAATTACACATTTTAAATTGAAGCTCTAGCATAGCTTTTATCTGTGCAAGCACCAGCTTAGTCTGCGTTTGCTATAGTTCTACTGGGGACTTCCTAGAAGTCCAGCTGGTGGGAGATTCAAAGACTCATAAGCTGCTGCTCACCAAACCCACAGGCACGGGTGTACTCTGACCCTCCTTCTCTTCTTCGCTCTCCCATCTACCTCTTACTATAGAAGTTTAGCTGGACTTCAATTTGTGGCAGCTGATAAATTTCACTCTGGATATTCAGTAATTGCTGCCAAGGGGCTATCATCAGGTAATTAATAGTTTCATCATCTGCAGAACTAGTCCATTCGACATTTGACTGATAAATAATGCTGTTGACTATCAAGGTTCAGATAGTCTTTAACTGAAGGATGTCCACAACAGAATGACTGGAATCTGAAAAACAGAGATTGTGTTGATTTTCTTTTTTTTTTTTTTTTTTCTGAGATGTATTTGAAAACACAGTTCAGGATGTGCTAAATTAATGATCACAGGCATGGATCAGATGGTTGGTACAGGAAAAAGAATCCACGCGCCATGTGCCTGTTTCTGCTGTGATGTGTTAGTAATTAGTTTAAATATATCTGTTACATCTGTTGATTTTTGGTTCTACTTTTGAGTAATAATCAAGTGTGTATCACTATTTAAAAAATAATTTAGCTCCATACTTCAGCAAAATTATTGGAATACTGTAAATAAACCAAAATTAAGATTGCCCAGTGCCAGTTACAGTCCCAGGACTGTAATAACATAAATGAATAGGGATGGATAAACTCATTTTAACATACAAATGAAATATTATTTAGCATGGCAACTAGCTGCCTTTCTTCACTGTATCATAAGTAACCTTCAATATTATGTAATAGCTGTAAATATAGCACTGAAGCAATTCATCATTAAGAGAGGATTGACGGAAGCACTGTCTTTCTTAATTATTCAGCTATCAAACTTAGAGAGGCTTTGTTGATTCAGCAGCAGGGGACTTCTGCCCTCCAGCGTAATTCTCACTTGTGCTGAGCACCCAGTAAAACTGAAGAATGGTTTGAAAAAAAGGTGAATTTGTCTCCTTTTCCATGATAAACTGAATTTGTTACTTTTTGTCATATTTGATTGCTTTTTTGCTCATAAACACTGAGCTAAACACGGTGGTGGAGGCTGGTTGCCCATAGAGACCTTAGATCTGCAGTGCTGTCCCTATTTAGGGCAATGCTCAAGTGCCTGATGTTGTGTAATCACACACACAGGTGCTTTCCTGAGCTGGAAACAGCTAAATATGTCCACACCCAAGACATCTTCACCTTTCTGGCCAGGTCAGCTTTGAAAATGTTCCCTTCCACTCTATTCTAGCAGAAGTGTGTTTCTGCAGTTCTAAAGCACTTCAAAGGCTCAGCCTAATTTTAGACTGACTTTAGTTAGGTCCTTCAGGCCCTAATGTAGCAATAGGGTTTTCCACTCTCCTTCTCTGTGCATCTCACATATTATTAGAACTGCATGAAAAACTAGAAGCTTGGCAAACAATGTAACCAACACCATACCAAGCCATGGTTCAGTGATCTGACTGTCGGAGATGTGCAGGTTGGAGCATGAAGGGTTGGATTTGATGTTGGAACCCTCAATGTATTGAAATTCACTATCTAAGAGGGCTTTATTTCCCTGCATGTCCTCCTGCTGGAGGTGAGACCCTCAGGGATGCAGATACTGGGCTTCTATGGAAGGAGTCCAAAAGGAACCCACCTTCCCTTGGGGACTGTCTGGCATCAGTATCCACTCACCAGATGTATCTCCAATAGTCCAAATACTTTGCCTTTTAACAGCAAATTACACCTCTCCTTTTTTCTCAGACACTCAAAATTGGTGGAATATTCAGGACAAGGATAATTTAACTGGAATGAGGCAGGAACACAGGAACTGGACCATAAATTATATGATTGCCATTAAGTTAACGAGCTGTAGGATGCATTTTAAAGGTATAGCAAAATTCAGGCTGCTCTCAGTAGCTCAGGATTTAATCTGTAAAATCAAAATGGATTCCAAATATCTCATTTCAGAAATTGAAGAACTCTATCAATTCATACCATAATAAAGCCACTATTTTTCCAAGGAATGATGGAGAGAAACTAGAGAAATTTATTCAGAGCATAGAACAGTAGTGGGAATCAGATATGCTTAAGAATAATCTTTAGGTTGTCATATCTTTGAGGACTGCTGCAGAACTGGTCTCATGTAACTGAGTGGAAATGCCATCTTTCCCGAAATAGATAGTCTTAAAAAAATGTTTGTTTTGAAAAAATCAATTTTCTGAGACAGGGGAAGGAAGTGGAGCCAAAATGGAGTTTCATCTTAAACCTTCGCAAACAGCTATACTTTAAGAACCGAGTCTAAATATAAAAGGTATGGGTGAATAAAATATTTTTTTTTACCTTCACAATAGTAGCATGCTCATACGTTTTACTTCATATTTCTATTAACATTTCAGGACCCAAAGCTACTTATTTTCCCAGTAGATAATTGATATTCTTGTCTTGGCTGGCTTAAATGAAATTTTTCCTCCAATGTTTAAGAACGTAGATGAGGGGAAGTATAGGATTTTTTCTGTGGATAGAAAGGAGCTTTCATCTGACTTTTATAAATTTAGGACAAAACCAGCAAGCAATCCAACTTACTGCAATCTCTACTTAGATAGTCAGATTCACAGAAAAGTAAATGACATTCTGGCTAGTCGATTTATCTTTCCTATAAATTTGAATAATTTTAAAAGAATTCTCAGGATGCAGTTATGTTGTATGGATTTCATGTAATTTTCAAAATTTCATGGTGTGGAAGTACCTCATCTGATGGGGAGATGGATCACTAGCTCATTAGTTAGGAACGGGTCTAGAATACTTTGACCCTTTGCAAAATTGCACTGGCACTGCTGGGTGTATCAAAGATAGATTTGTGTTCTTCTCTCAGTTACAGAATCACTGCTTCCCACTGCTTCATGAAAGCAGAAACTTTCCTCTGTCAAAGCTTTAATTTTGTTTCTATGTAAATAACGCACGTGCACAGGCACCCGTGCTGCTCTCGTTAATTGGGAATAAACCTGGAGCTTTCGGCTCTGAAAGTACAAATCCACACAATTTGAGCAAAAGCAGCAATTCTGTCACATACTATTAAATAACAGACTGCTATAGTCACTGTTACTCACCACAGAGAGGGCAAATCTGCATGAATTAAACACTGTTTATAATACTGAATATGGAGGTGCTAGCAGACAATGTAGAGCCCTCATTTGATCAGTTTTAAAGGGTAAGAATCAAGCGTGGCATGCAGACGGGTCGCACGTAGCTTTGCTTGCAAGCATGCCTAACTCACTGTTGATTTCTCTGGCTGTGCTACAGTCATTAACTACCATAGCTGTGTTTCTGAAAACAAAACAGGCTAGAAGTAGCAATTGCAAATGAAATAATTAAAGGCATCTCTGTTTTGCTGAATGTTAAGGGGCTAATTTTTCTACATACACTTACTGAAAGCCCGTAGCTTTTTGTGTCTGTGAAGTAGTGAAAGCTTACTTAAATGCTGTAAACGATCCTCAAATGATCCAGCCGGAGATGCTATGTGCTGCTGTGGGGAAAGCAAAAAAATTCTTTTTTCTCAAGTCTCAAAGTGATGAAATCTCGATTTCAGGGGAAGGCTGTCTTGAAATGCCTGAGAAATAATACGTTGCATTGATATTCTGTCAGAGCCTTGCACTGCTGAAGATACAAAGGTAAAACAAATAAATCCCTTCATTAAGGAGCAAGCAGATGTCAATACTGTGCACAATGTTTGCAAGGTCAGCTCCATGCTTTCTACACTCAGGTCTGTTTATAACTGCTGTGTTCAAAATCAAAGGCCACAGTTGATTCCCATGTGCTGACAGCAGTTACTATCACAGCAAAAACAAAATGATGAATTACACCAAGTATTCTTCAAAAGGAGACCTGTATTCTTCTGGGTTAACTCCAGAGAAGAGGAAAACGATGTCAGCACTGAGGCAAACATTAAAACACACACTGGGGAAGCTCTGAAGATCACTTGGGCTCTAGGAGGAAAAGAGTCTGGAGGCCATATTGCTCTTTCCAGCACTCTTCTCTTTCCAAAACAATCCCCATTTCTCTAGTTATCATTCATGTTTTCTGTACCTTTCTGTACCTATTTTTCGCTGCCTAAACTGTAAGAATCTCTTACCATAACTGTCATATTCTGCATAACTGCGTCTCACCCATAGAGACACATTTACCCAGTGACCAATCAGATTAGAACACGTGTACAGCTCTGTTTATCTGACCAGACACTCACTCATTACCTTCCCTGCGACCCTGGGGAAAGCTGAGTGATTCTCCCACCCTTAGGGGTTTTCATTCCAAGGAAAGGGGACACAGCAACAGGGTTTAGGGTCCCCAATGACTCAAGAAGGCAGCACTCCTCCTGCTAGGACCCCAACAAGCAGGTTATGAGAATCAGCCTTGAGCTCTGAACTCTCCTGAGCAGTTTCAAATCAATAAATGGTTCAGGCAGAGAGATGTTTAGGCTGCAGCTGCTTGTTTTGAAAGAGAGAAAGATGTTTTCCTCTGTAGATGTTGATAAGGTTGAGTTGTTTTGTTCTTTTATTTGAGAGAAAGCAAAAGCTGTTTTAAAATGCTACCCCTGACTTGTGGTGGCACCCACCAGTCTGCTGAGGAGTAGTTATGACCAGCCAACAGCAACACACTAACTGGGCAGGGCAAAATGGCAAAACTATCACACTCTGCTGTCTGGAAGAACTCACGGTACACCTTGTCTTGTTAAATTAAACTAAATTAAACCAAATCACCTCTGAGGTCTAGATGGTAGAAATGTGCACAACAGAGATCTCTCAGTGCTTTAAATTCTGCATGAAGTGCGGATAAGAGGACTGTGCCTTTGCAGCTCAGTTTCATTGATGTGTGAGCTAGTATTCATGTCAGGTTTTCTTTTAAGGATACTTGAATGACTCTATTTTTAGATTTTACTGTGATCTTATTTCATCAGATATTGCATGCATAATGCATCATCAGCAACAAAAAATTTAATCATAGCATAAATCAGCCAAAAGATGCTACAAGAAATCAAAGTCCTATTGCTTTGCTTGGGGACTTGAGTAAAAAGATTCTGCCTTTTTGATTTTGAAATTCAGAAAGGCTCTATGGGTCATGATCCCCAAATGTGTAGCTGATTGAGGAAAGCGTGTTGCAAGGCCCCTCTCATGTTCAGTACCAAAACATGAAACATCATTTTTCAGTGTGAAAACAGCTTTTACCTTTACCATTTTTGCTTAAGAGAAACCAAGACTAGAATCTGTGTCTGTTATTTAAATAATTCAGACAAAGTACAGCTCCCGATTGATAGCAAAAAACCACCAGCTGATTATTCGCAAATTCAAAACTGAGGAAGAAAAAGCTTCAAAGCAATTTCAGTGCAGTCCCCCATGACCCAGCAAGCAAACCCTTCACAGGTACAGAAGGCTCAAACACTTCCAATTTCATTTCCAGCAGCAAAGAGTAAATACCTGGGGCTATGTCCTGTTATTAATATGTTAAGGAAATAAAATTAAAATCAGATACCTTATGGAACAGCAAAGAGCACTGAAAGGGAATTAATAAACATATTTTTCAGCTGGGAAGTCTTTTTACCCATGGTTGCTGGTTCTATTATGGACAATCCATTTAACCTAGCTCAACAGGAGGTCCAATATGTTATTTGTGGGGGGAAGATTTGGCTGGCAGGGTGTGTCCCTTTCCCTTGGTGGTTAGGTGGAAGTGACAGTCATTTCAGGTAGACGAGGCTCGACTGTTTGTGCAGGCAGCTATCTGCTCCTTGTTTCATCCTCTCTGGGCAGCAGAGGCAGGACCAGCTCACGACATGCTCTGCACAAGGACACCCCGGGCTTGAAGGGAAGCACTCGGGGGTTAGGGCAGCTCTTGCTGTCTAAACAGCCACTCTAGGTTGGATGGATAAGCCAGATCTAGACAGCAGGTCAGCAGCTGGCAGGCTCCATCTTAGCAGGACAAACATTAAGTAAAGATATCACTTAATCTGAGGGCCATAACTATGAAGCAGGAGTACTTTTCCCTGACTTCAGCGACTCTTCTTCATGGGGTGTTTTGATTTTTACAGGGAAAAGGCTTCTCCTCCACAACCTCTGCAATCTGGAAAAGTCTTTTTTATTTCTCTGGTTCATCGTTCCATAGCACTCTATCTTGAAGTTATCATTTTCCCTTTATTTCTCTTTCCCCTGGGTTATCCATCTCTGTTGCCATAGCATATAATTGAGCTGCTGAATATTCATTATTAGTCCCTAAAGCCATATAAAGATCTCCAGGCATGATAACACCTTCCTTGGGTATATTTTTGTTAGATTAGAGCCAAAGAACTAAATGGAACTGGGAGGTGCAACACCTCCCATTAGTTTAAAAAAGAATTGGAGAGGGAACATTTATCATTTCATAAGGGAAATGAGGGAAGGAAAGTGAGTTGGGGAGTGAGAGTGAAGGAGGGAGGAAGAAGAAAGCAGTTAGGCAGCTAGCAAGAAGGGAAATCACACTCCTTCAGTCCAGCCACTTCGATGTGAAATCCCTTCTGTCCTGACACCCTTGTGTTTAACGAGGGTACTGCATCACCGCCTGGTAATGGTGTCACCAACACACAGATTTTCAAAGCAGCAGTGGTAAAAAATTCAAGTCACTAACTTCTTTGTCAGTCACACATACCTGCTAGAAAAAAAGCCCCATTCTGCAAGCAGAGGAGTAATAGTGTTAGCAGTGCTTCAGACAGCCCAGCTACTATCGTGAGAGAAGATTGCCTGTGCAGGAGCAAGGCATCAACGTGTTGTTTCCCTAGTTGGAGGCATGACTGAGTCCCTTGCAGATCCCAGCCCCATCAGGACATGAAAGTGTAGCGAGGGCAGGCTGCATGGAGCCTGCCACCCTGTGTGCTTTGAGCCCTGTACCAGCAGATTGATTTCCCCAGGCTGGGTACAGAGGCAGCAGGGAGAGCAGCATTCCCAGAGGGCAGCTCAAAGCATCTGGAGGTTCCACCCTCAGCACTGACTGCTTGATTCATCCTTGATGAATTCTCCATCTGATATTGCAGCTTATTAGATGAATAAACTGATCAGGAAAACATGTCAATTTGGAAAATCAAACATATCGCTTTTTTCTAAATACAATTATCTGCACGATAGAGGGATCTGAACATTTTTGGATTTGTCAGGCAAAAGCTACGTTTGGCTGTAGTAAATACTCCTAATATTTTCATTTAGTGGGATTTCAGCTTGACCTTTTTATACTTTGCACTATATGAAATATTCCCCCGTAACTGTGGTTGGGACACTAATCCAGGTCCATGTTCAGGGATATAATCAGCTTTTAAAAGCATGAACAGGATGAATGAAAGGCTCCAGCCTATCTAGGAGGCTAGAAGGGCATATTCCTGAGCAGGATGCAGCTGGACCAAAGTTTCCTCAAGTGCTGCATAAAATTTTACCTAATCTGTCTCTCCACTCTATTGCTACTGCTTGCAGCATTGCAACCTCCTGATGATGTCATTGCAACCTCCTGATGTCATTGCCCAGGCTTTTCCTCTCCAGACAGGCCATTTACCCCATCAAGGATCTGTGCAGTCAGCCAGTGTGCTACATATGTCACAGTTATGTTAAATTCACCGTGAGGGTTTGCAAACAGTTTCTTACATTTGTATGCACGAAGCCCCGTGTTGAACCTCTGCACTCAGGAGAGCAGATGTGCAGTATTTATACACTGAGAGGCCACGGTGGGATGCATCCCCAGGATCCTCCCTCTCTGTACATATCCAAAGCCATTCCCAGCACTTCAAAGGTGTCTGCAATGCTGTAAAGAAAAAAAACAAAACAGGACACATTGTCAGTTAAAAAAACCCACAGAAAACACAGCAAAGTTATGTTATAGAAGTCGTATTAATTGCAAAACAGTGCCTTACAGTTGATGATCTGTCTGTATGACATTTCACTTGCTGCCTTAGGGAGTTTTCAGAAACAGTATCTTTTAATGAGTCACTGTAATGACATAAAATCAAGACAGAAAAAGATACTTTCTGTTAAACATTACTTTTAATGGGGAACGTGAGATATTATTCAGGAAATATCAAGTATCTGTTGTTCATGTAACGATTTTTTACAAATCTAGTTCACAATTTTCATCAGTAACTGCTGTACTAATGAAAAAGGTAAACCCTGCCTCAGGAAAATAATCCTTATTCTTGTATTCTGAATCACAAAGGGGAATTTTCACTTAGAATCTTTGTCACATATATTTATAATCTTTCCTTCAAACCACACAAAATTAAAGTTACTAAGTCTCAAGAAATGCTATCCTGAAAACAGAGAGTGCCCATGGGCTGGTGCTACTTGGTTTAAGAACCTTCGCATCATTTCATCCTTGGTTATACTGCATCCAGTCTCAGTATGACACTCATGTCTGAATGAATGTCATTAATTCAATGAGATCATCATAAAATTATTTTTCAGGTTATATGATTTCTACACAGCGAGCATATGTACTGCTGAGTTTTCAAAAGCCTGCAAGAGGAAATGCCAAGCTCACAGGAGAAGACGTGCAAAAGAGCAACATAATTGACCATAAGAAGGATTGAGGAGAAGGAAATTAAATCATATAACAATTTACCTTACTGTGAGATATCCCAGTAATCAATTACTGAGACCAGGTGACGTGTTTTTTACAGCAGGGACTTTCTCCAGGCTGAGGTAGGAGAGGTAATTAGCAAGCAGGAAGAGATTTTCCCAAACAAAAAGTCAGATAAAAAATTAATGTAGTTTACATGTTCTGAGGCATCCTTTTGTATGTAACTGTGTCAGCCCAAATCTTCTGCAGCAACCTCAACAAAGGAAGCCTCTTATCTTAATGAAATAAAAGTTAAATGCATGATGCAAAAATTCATTATGACTACCCTATTTGTTTACCCTTTCACCTGTAATTTTACTGGCCAAAACTGGAGGTGCCCAGAGCTAGATATCTAGCCAGGCTGTATGGAACTTCAAAAAACAGCTGTAATTTTCTCCTTCTGCACTGAACCAGGTGTCACTATTTGGTAAACTTAAAACCAGCTTGGACAAAAATCCGCTTTTATTCAATTTTCATTACAAATGTTTTGCATAGATCAAATAACACAACACACATGTTGCTGAAGGAAGGAAGGAAAGCACACAAGTGTGTACAAAGTGGCCGGGAAGGGAAACAGGAGTCAGGATTCCTTCCTAACCTCTCAGGAAACCACTTTGCACTCTGAAGCATTTATCAGTGTATCTGAATTGATTTATATTAATTTATTTTCATGAAAAACTGGATAGGTTTGGTCTTTATTTCCAAATAATCCATGTTAAATTTAAGGTAGTAGAGCAAAAGATTGTTGATTAAAAAGAAAAAGTTGAGACATCCATGGAGAATTGAATATTATGTGAAGTATCACTTTGATTCTCTTTAAGAGATAATTAAACTCGTGATGTTTTCTGAATCTATGCATTACCAGTCTCAAGAAAGAGACCATTGTAGAAAGTCTTGAAGGTGTTACAGAAGCAGACAATAAAAGGACAAAAAACCCAAGTCCTGAGCCTTATGAATTGGAATTGCTCACAGCCATCAAATCTCTGACTGAGTTATAATTAACTTCATTTTTCACCCACATGAAAAGAAACAGATAATATATTGGACTATCATACCTAACTAGTTATAAAAGAATGTGTTGTGGAAATGTAATGCACTGTAATTGCTTAAGTATTGTCAAAAATAATAATAGAAAAGAAATCCGGAAAGACACAGATCCACCCCAAACACTTTGGTCAGGGAAGGGTGGTTCTGTCATTTTGTCTGACTTCGCTGCACACAGCTGGACCTGGTGAACATTTATCGGTTCATGACAAATATTCCGATATGCAGCACTCAGTGCTGGTGTTTCAGAAGGTGGCACTGTGGAGCTGAATCTGATCTTCCCTGGGGGGCTGAGAAAAAAAGTGCAATCTGCAACTCCGACATTTTCTGAACCATGGTGCATCAAGTCTACCGTGAAGTTCAGGGAAGTATGGAAAATTTTAGGAAACACATAGAAACTCAAGCTCCAGTGACTTGTTATCATTAAAACCCATACAATCACCGATCAATTAGCTAAGTGCAGAAGTCCCAACATCCCAGGTGTGTTCCAGTATGGATGATTAAAGTCTGCATAGCTAAAATGAACTGGGCATCATCTGTGTGTCACCCTTTCTCGGCTTCCTTCAGTACTCTTGCCTTCCAGGTTTCCTCTTGGGTTTTGTTTTGAATTTCTTTCCCCACACGTTAGCTTGAGCATTTTTCCACGCTGAGTTTGATTTTGTTATTTTCAGCTCACCTTTAAATGAGTTAGATTACGCTCGTGCTGCAAAGCATTGCCAATCTTGTAGTACCATCTGTTTTGAAAATTAGAAAAGAAGTTGAATCCCTTAATGGGATGAAATAACTGTACTTTGCTCTGGGAGTTTTCTTCATAGGTTGTGTTTTCTATTCACTTGTTGATAGTTCCATCCTTTATGGCCCAGCAATTTAAATATCGTTATCTTCTCTGCCATTATGCCTCTCTGAAAGCTTCATTTTGCCTGACTGCTGACACTCTATACAATTAATTTCGCACTTCGAAACACAGAAGTCCTTACAGGTTATCTAAAAACTCAAGCACTAATGAAGAACAGCATATTTTACAAGACAATAACTAGGTGGCTCTTCTACTGATATTTAAGGCCATGTAAATTCCAACAACAATAAAGAACAATGAAGGGAAAAATTTTAGTATTCATCTTATAAATGCTCATGATTTTTACTTAAACTGAATTTTACTCAGATTTCTCTTTTGCATCCAATTGCTCCTGCCTTGAGTAAATTAGATCTGAGGGATTTCTGAAGAGTTGGTGCTCAGCTTACCCCATGGCAAACAAATGGAAATCACACTGAAAAGGGTCCAAGACAAAAATGAGGGTCACAGGAACTTAATTAAAATGTGGCAATGGGAGTAAGAATTGTTTCTCCTGCGTGCACATCTGAGCATGAACTTCTTACACATCATTTACACTCCAGCTTCCTGCTCGTCTCAGCGAACAGTCAGTGTGTAGGTCTGCAACAACTAGACATGATTAGGATTTTTTTTTGCTAAGGTAACGAGAACATATAATACAACTAAAAAATACACTCTCTACTAATACAGTCCTATGTATATGTGACTGTAAGTATTTTTTTTATAAAAAAAATCATTCATTATTGGATTTTTTAGTGACTGATTTGGATCTGGTTTCTCCAAAGGATGGTATATTCCTCACCTGAGGGAGAACAAGGGAGACAGCAGAGCTGACAGAATCTTTCATGGCACAGGCCCTTCAACAAGAGGGCTGACAGGAAATTTTCAAGTCTGTAAATAAACAGAAAACCCACTATTTTTTTTTCTCCAAGACTGAGGAAGAGTATGGTGGTGGCAGGGAACTCCAAAGGAGATGATGGCTCCTACAGTTGTGGAAGTTGACGTAGCAGCTGTTGACAGATTTCAAGCTGCTACTGATGGCGAGTATCACAGGGCTCACAGCCCTCACCCTCTGCTAACCAGGGTTTTCTTCAGCACTTTAAGGTTTCTTCCTTGAATTGACTTGTCTTCTGCTGGACTTGCTGGAGCTGTTCCGTGAAAATGAAGGATTGCTCTAAGAAGCATGCACTAGACCAGAAAGGGAGAACAGGTAGAAGCAAGTGAGTACCAGGGGTCTGTGTTGACTCTTGAGCACCTGAGCTGTCTGCAGCTGCTGCCTCATGAAGCGCTCAGGGTGAGCACTGCCTTAGCCCGTCACTTTGGCAAGCCGTGCATTTCTCTACTCCCTGGGGCTGGGCAGAGGAAGAAAAGTCACTAATCAGTTCTTACTTCCATGCTACATCTTTGCTTTTTGCAAGCAAAACAAAGATGGTAGTTGAAGTTATAGGCATGGATCCATTCTAAGAGTCAAGTGAAACCACAGGAGTTAAAAACCCAAACTCTCATAGCATCTTCTTCCTTTTGTAAGTCCCTCTTCTTGGATTTGTTTGAAAGGGCAAGGTAGAAAAAACAGGATTAGAAAATAATTGTGTCTACTAGGAAGGATTAGACTACTGCTTCAGTTCATGAAAAAGTTTTTCAGATTGCATCATTTTTAATAAAACGCTCATCCTTCCTTCAGCGGATCTCATCTCCTAAGCCCTGAAGTCTTCTTCTTTCACAGGCAAACTTCTTATTTCTGTGGGAGTTGTGATTGCATAAGGAATGCACGTGTTCACATGATTCAAGTTACTTTTAATTTTTTATATTCCTCTTTGAGATAATTATTTATATGTACTTTTTCGAAACTTTCAAGTTTGGTATTATTAATTTAATACATCTTTTCTTCTCCTGATCCTTTCAACAGCTCAGTTCCATGAATAAGGAAGCTACATTTTTTCATTCTAATTAGCCGTCACATTTTTTAATAACCTAAAAAATAAAAATGACAAAGTGACTTATTTTCCCAAGACAATGACCAAAATGTTGGTACATATACTCTAAACCACTGTTTACCTTTAAAGCATAAATCAGTTTGTAGCACTTTATTATGTTATCTGCACAAGGACATAATGAGATGGATTACGCGCAAGGAATTTTGAATTCCTGCAGTGTCATATGTTTTGCTAGCAGAATAAAATTATGACTATACTGTAAAATTAATTCTAACTAAAAGCACGCATTTATGTTTTCCCCACAGCGGGCTCTCTACTATACTTTAAAAAATCTGTTGCTGCTAAGAATTTCTTAGAAATATAATGCTATTGTGAGGATCTAGTCAGAATGCGGGTTGACAAGTTTAAGCATGAGGTCCTCAAATGTCTGAGCTCAAGTTTCTTTGTGAGCTACACATGAATCAATTTTCCCCTGAAACTGCATATTTTGGATTACTTATAGATACTGCCTTATCACTGTTTATTTATTTATTTTGTTCAATATGGCTAACTAATTTTAAATTGTGTGAGAACAGTAAATTGCCTGAAAACACCTGTTATGCCAGTCAGTCTGTGACATTTGTTAACCTTTGCTGCTAAGAGACCTAGTCCTTGACAAAACAAAAAAACCCAGACAATAGTTGTAAGAGATTCTCACATAGTCTCTATAAACTTCTGAATGTTTCTAGGATTTTTAGGTTTTTTATATTTATAGGTGCCTGAATTGCCATGGATCCACGCTGAGATTTTTCTTTTTAGACGCTAACAGATTTTAAGTGTTCTCTTAATACTTGGGCTCCTATTTATTGAGAGGAGTTTTTACTCCTTTAACGTCAGTTGACGAAAAGTCTAGCCCAAAATAAGGATTAATTTTTGTACTAAAATAGTGAAATTCAAGAAAAAACCAACCATATAAAGTGGACAAATATAATCAGAATGACTGAATTATATAAAGAATAGAGTTACATTCAAAGCTGCCACCCATATTACTTTTCTGATGATAGCAGGTCAACTCTGAGAGATTCCTACCCCTGCTACATATACCTCCTTGTTAAAGCATCTAAATGTTGGTTCCTCCCCCTCAACTGAGGAACTGACTCAACTGCACAATCCTAGTTTAAGATGCTGCACTGGTTTGGGCTGGAATAAATATTACAGCTTGTATGGAGCTGTATTTTGACTTTGTGACTAAGAGTGTTGACAACACAGGTTTGGTTTAGTTCTTGCTGAGCAGTGCTTGCACAGGGTCAAGAACTTTTTCTGCTTCTCAGACTGCTGGGTGTGGGCAAGAAGTTAGGAGGGGTCACAGCTGGAATAGTTGAACCCTGTTGACGACATCCTGCTCAGCAATAAAAGCTGTGGGGAAGAAGAAGGAAGGGGAAGATGTTCAGAGTGATGGCATTTGTCTTCCTAAGTAACAATTACGTGCAATGGAGCCCTGCTTTCCTGGAGATGGCTGAACACTTGCCCCCCAATGGGAAGTGGTGAATGAATTCCTCATTTGGCTTTGCTTCTGCACATGGCTTTTGCTTTACCTATTAAACTCTCCTTAGCTCAATCCATTAGTCTTCTCATTTTTACTCTTCTGATTCTCTCCCTCATACCACTGGTGAGCAGAAAGTAAGCTGCTGCATAGGGCTTAGTTCCTGATTTAAGCCACAACAGATGTCCTGGCACATCTGGCGTACTCCTGGGATGCTGACATGCAGGGACCTCCAGCAGCCAGTTTGCCCAGAGTGGATGGGTTTAACCTGAGGGTTCTAAGTGGCAACATTTTACAGGACTTGTATAGGCAGATTGATCATGCAGCCTTCAGGGGCAGCAGAATGATTGTGATTTTACAGATTCATAATAGCAAAATACTATGTTACTTGTCCCACATTATCATTATATTCATCAAGGGGGCAGGGAGGAGGGAAGAGAGGAACTTTGTAAGGATCTCATTGTAGAAAGCAATCCCATCGAGAGGTGGTGCTGCGTGTTCATTTTAGAGTTAAGTTTTATAGCTGAGGAGTGCTGGTTAGGCAAGAGGGCAGGAAGCAACTGCCATCCACCTACAACACAGTTGTTACAAGAGCATTACAATGCTTTCCTGCCTTACTGCTGCAGACAGAATTTATATCCACTCTTGGAGTACAGTATAATGTCATCGGTGCATCAGCTGATTTTCACTTGTACTTCACATCAGTTGTGGTTATAAATTCAAGGTGACCTCTGAACCCTTCTTGCCAGTTGTTCTACAGCTTTATTGGAAGATGTTTACTGTCAGCAATGCAAAACCAGAACGTTTGCTATTAAAATTTGAAATTGCTGGAGCATGTCCAGAGAAGGGCCACGAGGAAGATTTAAGGGCTGGAGAACCTCTTCTATGAAGACAGACTGAGAGAGTTGGGGCTGCAGAAAACAAGGCTCCGAGAAGACCTTGTTGTGGCCTTCCAGTATCTCCAGGGGGCTACAAGAAAGCTGGTGAGGGGCTTTTTAGGATGTTGGGTAGTGACAGGACTAGAGGGAATGGATTAAAGCTAGAGATGGATCAGTTTGGATTGGACGTTGGGAAGAAGTTCTTCACCATGAGGGTGGTGAGACCCTGGCACAGGTTTCCCAGAGAGGGGGTGGAAGCCCCATCCCTGGAAGTTTTTAAGGCCAGGCTGGATGGGGCTCTGGGCAGTCTGATCTAGTGGGGATGTCCCTGCCCATGGCAGAGGGCTTGGAACTAGATGATCTTTAAGGTCCCTTCCAATCCTGACAATTATATGATTCCATGATTCTATGTCATCGGTGCATCAGCTGGTTTTCACTTGTACTTCAAATCAGTTCAAGGTGACCGCTGAACCCTTCTTTCCAAGTGAAGCATTCTACAGCTTTAGTGGTAGATGTTTTTACTGTCAACAATGTAAAAATGGAACTTCTGCAATTGAAATTATATCCCATGGCATCTTGGTTCAGATAATCATGATAGGTAGCTGTTCTACCAGAAAAATTATAGATAGAAGGTTGTTTTTTAGGGATGTAAGGCACTATATTACATATGAAAACTGTAAGTTACTCTTAAAGCATAGTGGATATGTAATTTGGCTAAGAAAATGCAAACCCTTGTTTGAACCAATGTCTCAAGTCTGATACTGAGCAGCAGAATTACTTCTGTCTTATTTTGCTGAAAACAGACTCCTAGGACCAGAAAAAGCATAAAGAGGTCTGAAAAGATCAAGAAGAACTAGGAGCTACAGCCTGGTCACCCTCACCTCCGTCCCTGGGAAAGCAATGGAGGAAATAAGCCTCAAAACTCTCTCAAGACATATGACAGACAAGAAGGTGACTGGAAATAGTCAGCATGGATTCATGAAAAGGAAATCATGCCTGACCAACTTGAGAGCTTTCTAGGACAAAATGATTAGCTTGGTAGACAAGGTGAAAGCAGTGGCTATTGTCTATCATGACTTCAGCAACGCTTTTGACATCATCACTTCAATGACAAACAGATGAAATACTGATGAGATAATGTATAGTCAAGTGTAATGAAAACTCTCAGCTGCTGAGCTCAAAGATCTGTCAGCAGCAGCGTGAAGTCTAGCCAAAGGTAAATCACCAGCGGTGTGTCCCAAGGGCCAGCACTGTTTAACACCTCCCATGATGATCTGGATGACAGGAGTGACAGCACCCTCAGCTAGTACGCAGGTGATACAAAACTGGAGGAGTCGACGATACCTGAGATACATGTGCTGCTATTCAGAGGGCCTTCAACGGGCTGCAGAAATGGGCTGACAGGAATCTTACGAAGAAAGGAAAGTGAAAAGTCCTGTGCTTGGGGAGGAATAACTGCATACACCAATAGAGACTGGGAGCCAAGTGTCAGGAAAGCAGCTTGGCGGGAATGGTCTGATCCAAGCTGACCATGGCCCAAAAATGATCCCTTATGGCAAATAAAGGCGATAGCCTCCTGGGCTGCTGTATGAGGAAGATTCCTGAGGTTGATTGAGGGAGGTAATCCTCCCCTTCTACTCATCCCCCATGAGACACATCTGAAGACCTGGGTCCAGCTCTTATCACTCCTACTCAGCAAGACAGGAGGAGAAAATAGGATGAAGCAGCTCGTGAGTTGAGATGAAGATGGGGAGATCACTCACCAGCTATTGTCACAGGCAAAGCAGACTCAACTGGAGGAAAATTTAATGTATTGTCAATTACCAAAAATAGATGTTGGTAGTGAGAAACATAGACGAAAGCATCTCTCTTCCATTTCAACCTTCCCTCATTCCCAGCTTCTCCCCTCACCACCAACTCCTCTCCCACCGAGGGGTGCAGGGCTCGGGGTTACAGCCAGCCCACCCCAGCCCCTCTGCTGATTGCTCCTCCCTCCTCACAGAGGCTGCCGCTGAAGGCCCCCTCTGCCAGAACCCAAAGCAGTGCCACAGGTACTTCTCCCCTTTTCCCTGCACGAACGCAAACATACTCTAAATCACTGAGGTTGTTCAACATTTAGGTCAAAGCCCAAGAGTTTAAAAAACCTGAGCTACCACTGACTGCCGCAGGCAGGAGGATTTACAATGCACGGAACTTGCATAATAAGGAACAAGACGCTTCCTTCACCCCACTTCTTCTTAATCAGACACTGAGAAACAAGTTAAATTTGCCACCAGCATATGAAGTTCAATGGAATGGAATGGACTGCCGATTATCTACAGAAAGAAGCTAATGTAGCTGACTTGGTCTCATACTAATTATTTTCAGATCAGATTAGTCTCCATATGACATGTATATAACATTTTTCCCCTGTGCCTACTTTAAGATCATTGTCTACTCAGGACACACCTTGTGATTATGATTTCATTAATACACTATTTCAAAAAGTACTTTAATTGCTTTGTTAAAGCATTCCATTGGGGGCAAAGTAAAGCAGAAAGCATTGCAGGGTGTCATTTGTGCTACAAAATATGTTTTCTGCAGTTCGCAATTTGCTTAGTTTCACAATACATGCTGTTTCTGGAAAAGTGGGTTGTTTTGCTGTATTAAGCCTGTTTGAGCTGCCACAATACGTGAATTCTTCTAGGTATTAAGATAAATGTTCTCGATCAAATTTTAAGAAGCAAAATTCCTTCAGCTGCGTGGTAGGCTGCCCTTGGTTGGCTGCCAGATGCTCACCCAACCTCTCTTGCACTTGCTTGACGTCTTGAAGGGAACTGAAGTCAGTTTGCAGGAGCAACACAGCAATTCAGAAAATCAGAACTCAACTGAAGTGAGGAGGAGTGGAACTCCAGGAACTAAAATTTTACACAAAATATGAAACTAGAAACAACGTAATGTAAAATTACGGTGTGGTGAAAAGCAGTCTGTGCACCAAGTGCTGTGGTTTTATACAACTCATGGCATTTTATTTGTTTAGCAAAGCCCTGATTGCAGGATTTTATATATAAAGTTCGACATAAGAAGCTAAGTCTCTGATTGCCATGAATAAAATCTTAAAATAAGACACAAGTGTAATCATAAGTCTCAAATATCTGAAGGAACAGGAAAAATCTAATTCTTGTTATTACTACTCAAATCTTACAACAGTTAAATTGGCCTCATAGTTTGAGAGGAAGAGAAGTGGAGCGGATATTAATGTATTTTTAGTGCTTGCATTGCTGATGCTATGTGTGCCGTACCAGGCCAAGGTAGTAGGTGGAAGGATGGCTAGTTTGCAATGTTATCTGAACATCTTGCTCCAGTACAAGTGTTTTGCACCAGTGGAAGCGAATGTTCTTTACAGAAGCTGTAACAATTATGGATCCCATTTCAAACACGGGGAACAGGAGAGCAGGTGAAGTGCCTCGCCCCTAAGAACACGGTAGGGCAACGGCAGAGTCTGAGTCCTGAGTCCCTGCTCATGGAGAACGCATTTATGACAAGAGTAGTTTACACAAACTATATTTTTCAGCCAGCCAACAAGTTTAACAGGAAAGGTAAATTTGCAACAAAATGTTCTGATATAAACTTTGTTTCCTGCAGATACATTTATTAAGCAGAGCTGAAGAAGGTATAAAAATGTTTCTGCAATATGACTGTGTAAGACATTTTAAAGCAATGTAGGAGCTAGGTATGGTGTCTCAGCACATCCCTAGAGATCCTGAAATTAATAGCTATATTTATAACCGAATTATATTCTGAATCTTAGCAATGACAAGGGACCTGGTGTATGAAGTGAACCACGTTACTCTAGTGACATATTGTTTTGCTAAAGGAAGAACAGAACTGGGTCAGCCCTAGCAAAGGCAGAGTCTAAGTAAGGGGGAGGGCAAGCATTATCCCTTCATCGTTTCTGAAATTTCAGTTTTCTTCCCTGTGGGCAAGACACTAGGGAGTCATTCTGTGAAATGCAAATATTCAAAGACCAGCAACTCTTTCTTGCTTTTTGTCTCCCAGGTCTAAAAGTACCTTGCAGCTTGTGGGCATAGTTTCCAGTCTGTCCCTTCCTGCACTTCCCTTACTCTCACCCAAAGGCAGTCCCAGAAGGGTGAAAGAAGTACTGCGGAAAATGGCCTTGTAGACTCCCTGATGCCCAAAAGCTGCTGATGGAGATAAACAGAGACTTTTGCATGATCAGTAGAAGTGGGTGATAAAACAATGGTGCTAATGTTCCCATCATCTTGTATGTTCCTCTCACCTCAGCTTCATCTTACTTGAGTCTCCCCAGAGACAGAAGTTAGCAGAATAAAGGAATCTTCTGCAGTGCTAGAACGCTCCACATAACACTGAACTGTGAATTAGTGTATGGCAAATAAGAAATTGTGCACCGCTTCTCATCTATATTCAAACGCCCCGTTCACTTCAGCAGGTATAACAATAGGTCTGTATCAATTTATTTTATAATCATACGATTCTATACTGCAGGATTTGTCAGCACATCCCTCACTATCAGTTTGAACCATAAGGGGACTTTGACTGTCCCACTGTACTCAGCTATTCTGAGGCCACACCTTGAGTACTGTTCTCAGTTTTAGGTGCCGCAGCATAAGAAAGACATTGAGGTGCTGGAGAGGGTCCAGAGAAGGGCGACAAAGCTGGTGAAGGGTCTCAAGGAGTGTTTGAGGGAGCTGGAGTCTGAAGAAAAGGAGGCTGAGGGGAGGCCTTATCGCTCTCTGCAGCTACCTGAAAGGAGGTTGTAGAGAAGTGAGTGTTGGTCTCTTCTCACAAGTTACGACTAATAGAACAAGAGGAAATGGCTTCAAGTTATGCCAAGGGAGGTTTAGGTTAGACATTAGGAAAAACTTTTGTGCCAAAAGCGTTATCAAAGACTGGAACAGGCTGCCCAGGAAAGTGGTTGAATTTCCATCCTTGGATGTATTCAGAAGGCCCCCATGCTCAGGGATGTGGTTTGGAAGTGGACCTGGGTAGATAATGGTTGGACTTGATGATCTTGAAGGTCTTTTCCAACCATAATGATTCTATGATTCGATGATACATCAGGGGAAAGCTGTGTAACAGGTGGCCTGTTTGAGCTGTTCATCATTTTGAAGTCACAATATAGCAGCCTGAGAGACATCAGTTATTGGCCTCAATTCTTTCCTCAGACTCATCATCACACAAGAAATCAACAAACACATGAACTAAGCAGCGTGACTGTTCACCTGCGATTTTCATTCCATAGGGGAGTCTCCTGATCTGTTGAGTGTTGTTCCTCAGCAAGGCATGGGACAGGAATCTAAGGTTACCTTTCCAGCCAGCCATCACAGCTGGAGACATAGGTGGGAGGAGATGTTGCGGCTGAGATAACACTGAGAGAGGGACTGAAAATTTATTCCTAGTCCTTAAATTCTTCACCAACATTTCCCTTGTCTTCTGCCCCCTCCCTTCTCTCTGCCATAATTCCACCCAGCTACATTTAGCTCTCTATATCATGGTAATCTCTTCTCAGAATTAAAGAAAACACCTTTTCAAGGTATGTTGATCACAAGTTTTATCTGTTGAGTGTTTCAAAGAAAAGGAGAGTTCCAGGCAAACACTCTTCCAGGTTGGGTCAGACATGCAATCACATAAATCCATTGCTACTGAATGCTACAGGAACATGAAAGCAATCTCCTATGAAGAAACCACAAACCCCTACACTTTAACCTGCTTTGGAGAGCCTTTTTGAAACTAACACAAGCCCAAGAGGCTGAAAAAGAGAGGTTGATGGAGTCCTTCAGTTTCTCGGTCTTCTTTGTGAAGTAAAATTAAGGATGAAGTCAAAATAATTGTCAAATAACAGTTGTTTTCTTCTCAACTTCAACTTGTTTCAAATGCTTCCTGATTGTTCTGACCTGTAAGCAAAGTTGCTTCTTGTGACTATACAGATTTCATGGGAAAAAAATCTTCTCTTATTTTTATTCCTCCTTTTGCTTTTAGAAGCTCTGCCCTATGTAAGAGTGAAAAAAAAGATAATCTGTTGTAAACCAAGTGGAAAGGTAAAATTTTATGGACGACTTCTGTCTTAATCAGGACTGCTGAGGTAGGAAACAGTATGTCTCGTTCTGGTACTGCACCGCAGATGGGAGTGAAGAGAGGTTTATGCAAGCCTGTTCCTCTGAAAAGGTCAAATAAGGAGACAAAGACTTTCCTTCAGGATGGCTCTGATTATGTGATAGCAATGCCTCCTACCTACCCTTTGAAAAAGTCCACAAGAATACAGAGAATATCAAAGTATCTTCAGAGTCAATAATAAATAGATGCAACATGTAAGTGACTGAGCAATCACATCAGAAGTTTGCAGTCAGTGACAAACATCTGTGTAAAGGTAGTAGGAGAAGATGCATGATGGGTGATTTTTTTCATTTTCTACAATAAAAAAAGTACGTAGTTTCCCTTTAATCTTGCCATTAAACATTTTATTGTTAATACAGTAAAAATGTGTTTCACACAGTTGCCTTCTGCTTGACAGTGCGATACACAAATACCAGTTGTAAACTAAGGACTGTTCTCTCCACAGTTTTGGTAAAAAGAAAGAGAGCAACACTGAGGCTGTAGAAGGATGATGCCTGAGACCACAGCCCACTTGTGTGGGATCAGAACATGCTTAGATTCCCTGACATAAGTCAGATCAGAAATTCAAAGTAATGAATTCTTTGGATGCTACCCAAAATGAGCTCCTGCATTTGGAGAGAATAGTATTTTCAGTGTAAATCATACTGAGGATGGCTTAAACTGTAAATGCCATGGAAATAAATCTGGCTGGTTATACATACTATGAGCAGTAACAACCAACTCCTTGATCCTACACCTGTGGAGGCTAAACTTGGACTGACTTATTTACAGTTGTACCTATAGTTGTAAGATATCTGAAAACGTTCAGGAAATTACTGAAAACAGGGTCTGAATTACATCACAGCACAGTATCTTTTGGTCGTAGCCATGAGTTTCTCTCCAGTACATATGTTGATATTTGTGTTTTGCTTTAAACGACTGAGTTTTTAAAAAATATTATTTGCTTATTATACGCAAAGCAATTTTTAGTATTAGGCCTAAGCAAGAAGACTATTAGCAATTTTCTCCTTTTACACTAGAATATAAGTAACAAGATCCATTAAACACAACATGAAAAGTCAGATGAGAGTAAGACAGAACTTAGGTTCTGTCAAGCCTTATTCCTTGTGAAATCAGCTTCGCTGTTTTCAGAAACCATAAGGAGATAGTACTGTCACCCACATTTGGTCATACTGATGAAACACAGGATGGAATTATTTTCCAGTTGCAGAAGGAACGGGACCATGGTTTCCAGAGAAGCTATCCTGATACAAATGGAAGAGGAGGGAAGGAATAAGGGAGGTGAAGAGGTGAATCTGACAGATCTGTCTACAGAACTGATTTGAAGTGCTGAAGATTTGATTATTTTTTGCAAAAGGAAAACAAACGAAAATCAGATGCATCTAACATTGGCTTTATTATGCACAATCACCAAGGGAGTCATTATGAGGTAAATTAGAATCCCACCCCTGGATCTTGATGCTACAGAAGTATTTTAAACAGGCCTTTTCACAACTTAACAGACTGCGGTTTTTTTCACAGACTTTTGTCACATAATATGTTTGGAACTAAAGTCCATTTTGTCTTGGAATCACACATTTTAATGACACATACCTAACATTGCACACCCATAGTAAAAACAGCACTTAGTAAAAGATTTCAGAGTTAGATGCTATTTTTGTCAGCCAATTCACAGAATAATTTAGGTTGGAAAAAACCTTTAAGATCAAGTCCAACTGTTAACCTATCCAATTATCTGAACAATTTAACTATTTTAGTGGGAGGAAATAGATGACTGCTATTATAGCAACCCATTTATCCTTTGATAAATTAAAAGAAAACTACATACATACTACTGTAATAGTTACAATGGGCTATATTACTTCTATGAGTCATTTGAGAGAAAAAATAATATTTTTACTTACTTGGTTCCATTCTTCTGAAGATTCAAAACATTACCTAAAGTCTATACTAAAAAAAAATAAAATAATAATCTGCATTCAAAAGCCCTTCACGTGACAAACAAGGAATGGTGCTTCCAATTGGCACACCTGTTTGCTTTCCTCTCCACACACCAGCGGGCTGTAAACAGTACTGTGTAAAGGAAGCAGCAAGTTGTTCACCTTTTCCCATCCTCCACGGAAACACACCATGGTAACTTCTAAACAAGGCGACAAAACATTCAGACACTTTTAAGAGCATGATGTGACTACCTTTTACTCCCTGACCCATCTGCAATTTAAATAACTACATAACGACATGCAAGGCACCCTGGGAATGACTCGAAGGCAAGTTATCGTGAAAAGATTCTTGCAGAGGCTATGTTCATAAAATTTGTCCAGTGACTTTGGATAAAAGGCATTAAATACAGTACTCTCAGTTTATGCTTGAATACTACCAATGCCATGTAGCATTTTTGTATTATTTTTGTGGTTGGTGAATGAAAGACAATGAAGAAAATTAATAATTCCTTCCTGAAAGATTCAACAAGAAACAGAGCAGCAAACCTAAAGTCCGTGTTTAGTCTTGTTCACATTTGCACTGCAGCAACTTGTGAATGAAACTGTTGTTCTGCTACAGTCAATGGAAT
>NW_009708432.1:0-10781 GCF_000703405.1 Apaloderma vittatum | reverse complement strand
CAGGATCATGACTTTTTCCTATCCACAGTCTTAAGTTTATGAGAACAGCATCTCCAACACTATGGTATCAAAGATTAAAAAAAATGACTGCTGTTATTGGTGCAGGAGTTAGGAATTAGGTTTGAGGATCAGGCACAGAAATTCTTTTCATCAATTATCTTATGCAGGGAGAAAAGAATCACATTATTACTTTAAATCAACTAGATTGTTTTGCTTGTTTGTTTTATTTACTTTAATACTATGAGGATTTGAATTTAGAAGATTAAAAATATATGCAAGTTCTCTTGCTTCAGAAACTTTGAAGGGGAAACAAGTTCAAGTATTACAAAATCAAGATTTTATTCCTGAGAAACAACTTGTTGTGATTCCTGAAATAAAAGTCCTTTTTTTGGCAGGCTATTAAAAAAAAAAAAAAAGCAAGCAAATATCTCTTTCATGCTTTCTTTAGAAGGGCATTCATAAAGCCAGCAGAAAATAGAAGCAATTGGAATACATAAGCCATTTAGAGATGCTCGTTTAATCTCTGTAATTACCTATTCAGTAGACAGGATTGGTTAGAAAGGGCTATAGATATTTTTCTATTTAAAACTTTAAAGAGTTTCCTCAGATGTGCTAAACACAGTACAAATGTCAGATCTGTTGTTCTGTCAAAATTACACCAAGATAAATGACGGAATGTGGTCAAGCAACAGATAATGTTTTCTACACAGTAGCCACAGCAGATGAACAACTCTGAGGTAAATTTTGTTCATTCACACATATACAATCTTGCTTACTTCAGTGAACTTCCATAAGGCAAGGTAATGTCAGAAATCAACACTATCAGTGATTTTCTGCAGAGCATTCCTCAAAGTGGTTTTAGAAGTTAGCAATGTCGAAAAGCTGCATTTTTAACACCACATTCTCTTTACGTTTTCCATGTGTTTTGTGGTTTTTTACTATTTAAATACATGCTCACTCTTTCACTCTCTCATTGGGCATCCCAATTAGCTTGGAAAAGTCAGATGAATTTGAGAATCCCACCTGCTCCCAGAGAGGGATTAAGAAGTGTATGGCAGGACACGGCCCTTGGCTGTGACAGTTCTAGATGACTTTGGGCAAAATAAATTCCAGTGCCTAAAGACAAAGAATATGAATGATGAACAGCATCAGGCTACTTTACCGCCAGCAGTGACCTAGCTTTGGAAATGCCGCCCTTACTGGCTGCCACATTTTTGATCAGTTTTGGCCCTAAGGAATTTTGTCTTCAGTGTAACATCTCATGTGAATCCTTAATGCAGGACATACAGCTCCCAGAACTGGGTTGTAAGCCAGTGGGATCAGCTGGCATACATGATAGCAAATCTCAAATTAGTTTCAGATTTTGACAGTCACAGATGTCAAGTCAGGGCATGACCTCTTCCCAGGCTGCCAAGTCCAGCACAAATTAGATAAAGCAATACCTTCATCACAGTTTTCTCTTTATGAACCTGGTATTTTGGCATAGCTAAATACCTGAAAGAAGGGAAGGGAAGGGAAGGGAAGGGAAGGGAAGGGAATTAAAAATAATGATGCTAAAGTTGGGAAACGCTCTTTAAGGTATGTCTTTGGTGACAATGGCTTTTATTCAGCTTTTCATCTCTGTAGGCAAAATTCAGTTTGGTGGTAATGGCAATGTGGACAGCAATGGGTAAAAGGAAAGATGGGAGAACATAACTGAGGAAAAGCATGAGAAATACGGGCTGTCATGGCTCTGGAAGACTCTGAGATAGAGAAGGGCACAGGGTGTTTGCCTCCACCAGCTCTCATACTTAGTCTCCCTGCTCTTGCTTTAGTTTCCCCAAACTATGGGACTCTCCACCTCCCCCATAACCCACCAACCCTATCTTGCCCTTTGCAGCTACTTAGGTTTTTAGCTTTTTCCAGGAAAAATGAACAACATTCACTCCTCTCCACACATGTTGCTGCAGAGGGATTAAGAAAGGAAAAGATAGACTGTAGACCTGTGAGACAGGGCTGGAGTGGGAAACCACTGGAGACAGTGGAAGCGAGTGGTAGATATTGGCAGTGACTGCTTCTGCAAGGGCAATTTTGTACTGCAGTAGCAATAACCCTTCTAGACAAATACTCCAAAAAACTCCTAAGTTTTCTGTGTTGCAAAGTCTATATTCCAAGCCTTAATCTCTCTGTGTCTCAGTTCAAATGAGGTGTCTTATCTACTCATCTAAGAAAGGTGCTGTGTAAAGCAAATGAACATGTTAATTTTCGTAAGGAACTCAGGTAAGCATTGATAAGCACCAAGGCAAAAGTCTACAAGGAAAATGAAGTTTCAAAAGCAAAATCTGAAGAGGTAAGAAATGCTCCACAGAGATACACATTCAACAGCGACGAGCAAACAAATTAGAGAAGTTTCTAACTTGGTAAACACTAATTCATACATACCTAAAACGTGGCAGAAGTTCAAGTGGAAGCAAACGCACGTGATCAGTTACCTGCAGCACAAAACTGTGCTTGAATCTGAGTAAATTCAGTAGGCGCACGCCACCTCCTGGTATTTCTTAAATAGAGCTTGGTGACTTATTTATATATTTCCTACATTGGAAATTTGAAAAAAACCCACAAATCTGACATACGTTCCAAGTACTTATGAACAGGAAAAAAAAAAAGGAGAAAAAAAATGCTGCATCTACAGTTATTTTCAAAGTGAAACCTATCAGGAGTTTTGCTCAATACAGCATTATTTCAAAATTGACCTAAAAAGACAGAAAATGTTAAAATGTTATAAACCAGTTGAATAAAAAGCTTTGGAATTACCTGAAGTCAGAGGGGGAGGAATTTATTATTTTTTTTAAGAAGTGAAAGTATGTGAGTTAATCCAAGTCACCTGATAGCTCTCTCTTACCACAGTCTTACCAGTCAAGCAGTATTTCTTACAAGGATCAGCTAACAGTAGAGGGGTGGTGGGATTCCTCTGCCTCAGAGTCTGTTCCTAGCAGAGGAGAGGAGATGCTATAGTCAGCATCTAATGCCACATCCTTTCAAGGACTTGTCAATGTTAGAATCATAGAATCATAGAATGGCCTAGGCTGGAGGGGACCTTAGAGATCATTTAATCCAACCTCCTTGTCATGGGCAGGGACGCCTCTCAACTAGATCAGGCAACACATGGGGACCGAACGGGAATCAAACCCATGACCTTGGTGTTATCAGCACCAAGCTCTAACCGACTGAGCTAACCGGCCCCCAAATTTGTTATCTGAATCATCTGTAGATGCTTACCACATTCTTTGGGCAAGGGCAGACCAATAGCGATTCTGTAGCTGGGATACTTATCTAAAAACACTACTTAAATTCGTTAGGTTAATGATTGGACTTGATGATCTTAAAGGTCTTTTCCAATCCAGGCAATTCTGTGATTCTGTGTTTCATCATGCCACCAACTCTTTCTCCCAGTCCCTCTCTCGTCCTTGCATCCCATTGTTTGGGCTTTTATCCCAGCCCGGGTCTGGTAGTGACACTACTTCCTACAACAGGGTAAAGAAAACCAAGGAACATTTTGGGATATAAAGGGATGAATCTCCTACTTCATTTTGATACTAGATCTTAAACTCGTTAATACTTTACCTCACTACCATTTCCTTTTACAATACCACAGCTTTTCATATAGTAATTTCATACCCATTTCCCCTAAACATATTCCTGCCTATTCTTTTTGTTTATTTTCTGTATTTGCTTGGAAGTATTTTTAACATCCTAAAACAGCAGGCCAATTGGCATTAAGTCAGCATAACTCAACTCCTTTCTGATTAATCCTGCCAGTTCACACAAGCTGAGAATTTGGCCCTCTGTGATAGGAAATTAAGTCTTTTTTTCTCTCAGCAGAGGCTCTTACCCACAGGACTCCTAGAAACTTATTTAGTTATTTTAATAGATGTGACACATTTTTCTCCAAACAGTATTAACAGGAAAAACATTTTTTTTTTCTGTGATCAGTGGAACTAGTGAAACCTGATTTCCCATGGGTTTGCATCCCACATACGTGTACCTCTGCTGTAATAATCCCATTTCCTCTCTTATTTTCATCACAACTTCAGTCATCCCCTAATACCTTTAGTAGCTCCCCTACATTCCCTCACTGCCACCTGGGAAGAGAGAAGGACACGTGAGGCCTGGCTTGGTGTTGTGTCTGTGCTGTCTGCTCTTGGTTGTATCCGTAGCTCATACGCACAGCACAGGCCAAGAACAAATGTTTAGTTCATGCAAAGCTTTTTTCCCTCAGTGAGGTCACTAACTCAGTTTTGCTTTTGGCTAAACTTTTACAGATTTTTCACAAAACCTCCAGAACCATGTTAACTGTGAGGATTCTATTTGTGTCTATCCGTGGCTGAAATGAGCCTGCTTGTACCCAAGATATTAGGGACTGATCGGTGGGATTACAAAAGCCTTAGAAACCAAGGAAGAAAAACAAAAATAAATTGCATGGAACCTAATGTGCATTATTTGTTATCAGTTCTTTAGATGACAGAACAAATATTCTTTGCAGCAAAACTGCAGCACATTCATTCTTTTCTAGAGGGTTTTAATCGATTCTCAAAAAAAAAATCTAGCTGAAAAGGGAAGAAAATAATTAGATTCTTATTCGGGGTGTTAGGGTAGTCAAAAATGTTGATGCTACTATTATAGCAGAGAGGAGAGAACGCTTCAAGTGAAGATATACAGAATATGCTGAGGTACATCAGCAGCTCAGTGGAATGGATTGGGAGCTTGGCTAATACATAATGTCACTGATTTGGAGTATGAGAAAGTGTGGTGTGACCACTTGGGACCCACATACATAGCCAGGCCTCTCTATAGAGAACATTTCAGGAAATTCGAGTTTCACATGCAGGATTTGTGACGTGACACTGCCATCTCCTCCGTACTGGCAAAAGTTCTCTACTTCATTCCCCTTCTGCCCCCAGCTGGACAAGTAAGTTAAATTTTAGTAACGCAGATCTCACTTAAATATGGTATTAAACTCGTTTACTTTATAGGACCACTACCAATCCTAACAATAAAATCTATCAAAATTGCTCCAATCTGCCACAAAAATAACTGCAGACACTCCTGATGCCAGAGAGAAAGGATGAAAAGTATGTAATCCAGCAGAATAGGATCGTCTTCTCTGTTTGAATAAACTTGTTGTAAAGTCTCTAACTTTAGGACAATTAATACCTTAAGAATAAAGCATCAATAAATCATAAAGTATTATTTGTTATCAAACAAATACATGTGTGTATATATACATCATATGAGAACTCTTCTTACACACTTGAGGGTTGTGTAACATTGACATCTTTAATTTGGATGTGCAGTTTATTCTCCAAGTACATATGGCCATAGTTTTGGAAAGTACTTGGAGATTTTGGATGCAATTTTAAGATTCTTCCTCTGAGACATCTGCAAGACAGTAACTTTTCTGACAGCAGCTGCTCAGCACTTTATGAGAATTTCTAAAAAATTGCAATCTTTCTGATCTATTTTTTGCTGTCCCCCTGACAGCTGTCTTCCTACTGAGCACAGCCATCACTGAGAACTCTCGCTTGTGGAAAGACCAGGGGGAAAGAAATCTACCAGGAATTACTGGATGGTTTGTGGGGCTGAACCGGCATGAGGTCTCCATTCTACTTTCAGGGTGGTTAATATCGTCACTTTGCATCCACTCTGCCTCCTACCAAAATGAACAATGACAAGAGCAAATGTCTGAACACAGGCCCCGAGGATCTGATCTCCACAGTCTAACTGCGCTTGGTAAAAACATCTTCTGTCATCAACCCCATTTGGGTGGTCATAAAATACTGTAATTGCCACTCATTTATAGAATCAGCCGTAAAAATATGAGGTTGGAAAAATACACCACCTAATAGGTATCAACAAAATGAGGGCAACTGATTATGTAGACAAAAGATATTGAAATGAAATGCCTGTGAATAGTTTTCTTTAATGGCAGCTGAGCAAGCTATGGAATTATTGCCATTAAAATTACTATTTTCTCACTACCAAAAGTGATAATTAATTACTATAATGGATTTTTACAATGCCGTGGTGAGCAGTTGTAAATCACTCACCAATCCAGCCTCTACTCATTTGTGCCGATGACTTATGCCTGCTTCCTTAACTATTTTTCTTTATCTATGACATTTTAAACTTAACTGTATTTTTCCTACACAGGTACAGAAGTAATAATTTTCTGCCATTTCTGTATTATGCTGTGATACAGGGGTACATTAATTCCTTTGGGACTTTTAACTATTTTTTCTTTAAAACTCCTTGAAAAAGAGCTCACACTTTTGACCATCTAAGGCTAATTACTAATTCCTGTTATGTTTTTGAATCTCCAGGAGCATTTCAAATTAAGGTGCTTTTTACTGCTTGCTGCAGACATTCAACATTTAGTTATACTTTGATATGAATTTGTAAACCAGAAAACATAGAACTGCTACTGATGAAGTAACTCACATTTTGTTACTGGCCACGGAATGGGATGCTTGTGTCTCACACTTTCACTATTTCTAGCAAGAAAGCTCTAAAAGCTGTGCTTGAGAAAATAAAACCAAAAACTAAAAGCATGTCACATGGGACCCAGAGTTTTGTGCATGTGTGGATCAACACAGGTATGAACAGAGTCTCCAGAAGATTCAGATGTTCAAGCGAAACTAGCCAGTCCATTTAGATGGGCTTGGGATGAGGGGAAGTAAAACCAGTTTGGCTGCAATTAGCCATGCAGCAATTTCACATATGTGTAATTAAATTTTTTCTTGGTGTCACTGGGTAGTTTGATTGTCACCCTAGATATGGTGAAAGGATTAGGTCCATCTTTCCTTGACAGTAAATGAAAAGTTAGTGTTGGACAGAGAGGTGGCTGGACACTCTGCTTATGTCCTCACCAAAACGAAAAATTCTTCTATTCCACAACTAAATTTGCTACCCATTATATAAAACATAAGGTGGCTCAAAGAGATCAACACATACATATTCATAGACTACAGCTGTTTGCTGTTTTGAAATTGAATTAGGAAAACAGTTGCTTTAAACAACAGCCCTACAATTATGCTAAAGGCTTTAATGACTTTTATTGAATATTAGATACCACATGGTTTATGTAATAAAGTCATAAAAAAGGCCTGCTTTAAAACATATCAGCTCCCTTCAAAAAAATCTCAATGGCAACACTGAATTAATTTTATGATTTGAGCTTTTTAAGTCTGCTCCATATTCATAGATGTTTGTAACATGGTAAAATTGAGGAAAACATTTTAAAACCCCTCAGAGAATGAACGGTATTCACCACAGACACAGGAACTGCAAGTTCAGAGAAGTGAAACTTGGTTTTAAACTGTTGTCGTGTTTCTTAAACCAAAAGAAGAATATTAATCAGGACATGTTATTCACAGTGTTACACTTAAATCCATGCTGAATTAACATCAGCCTGTGTTGCTGCTTGTCTAATTCACCTAGTGAGAACTAGTGACCACACTATTTGCCATCATTTTCCTGAATTCATACAGCATGGCAAGTATATGGGAGCCCATGCACTTTTATGCACTTCAATAAAGGGAGCAGGCTGCCTTTAGCTGATTGTCAGAAGAATGATCTTTGAAGTTTCATCTGACATGATGAGTTGAGACCACGATAATTTATTTGCATTTTTGGCTGATGAAAAATTTATTAAAACTTTCTTCTACATTTCAGAGAACCAGGAGGATTATTATCACCAGCTACACTTAAACGTCAAAGGACAAATGAAGCAATACAGAACTTCCCAGTGCTGACCACTGATGACTGAAACATTAATAAATTGCACTCTAATCCCAGCAGGTTATGCTTTACAGGCAGTGACTCAATATGCAGCTCTATGGAAGGCGGGCTGATCACTTTTCATTACTTTCATTACTTTCTATTACTTTCATTTTTTCATTACTTTCATTTCATTTGACTCCAAGAAATATATAAGCTGTATTTCAGAAATCATATAAACAAATAAGGGCTTTAGTTTATCCTTTTAACTCCTTCAGCTGCACTTAAGTTAGTGATGCAAATTTTCCCAAATTAACATATGTATCGGGTACTGCTGAAAACTGTGAGACATGGAGACATCTCACCTCCTTCGTTGCACATTTTTAGGGACTATTTTCAAAGTAAGATGAGTCAGAAACACTGATCCTGCTTATCCTGTTGTGAAAGTGAGGAAAATAGATTCAAACAGCGTAAGATGAAATGCTAGTTTTTCTGTGGCATATTTAGAGAACAGTGGACATGTTTTGAACAATCCAGATGGCCTGTTTTTGGACAAGTTGTAGGACTTGCTCGACAAGTTTGTGAAGGACATTGTGAAGGCCACTTGCAGTGGGAAATATGCTGAAGCAAACAAAAAGAAGGAGCTGTGACTGGTGTATGTGACTGAAAACAGAAACAAACCCAGGCTGCAGGTGGGGAGAAACAGGAGCGTGATCAGCAGCAAAGAGCAAATCAGCAAAAGGAAAACAGCACATGGAAAGGAGCATGGACTGCATGTGCTTGTTGTTAATAGCCAATCAATACAGAGCATCTAGAAAACAAGGATGTTGTGAACTGTATATTAACCACGTCTGTGCATTAACAAAGTGGCATTTGCTTGATCACATTGATCGTCAGCAGTGTCTGTGACTTCTGCGTCATCAGAAGGTGCCCGAAACAGGGACCCTCAGATCGGCGTTGAGCACTTCGATGAGACCGACGGGAAGCGGGGGCGGAAGCTGGTCACAAGCGAGTGCTGCCCCAGCACTTGGGTAAGACTAGCTAGAAAATTGTGGGAATATCCCAGGGGAATCTCGCCCTGAACAAGTGAGCAGCCAGGGAGGAGATGGGGTTCACACTGTCCACAGAAGAGGCAGCAAGTGGTTAAGTTCCTCCAACATGTGCTCTCAATGAGAGAATTAAGTTACGACTCAGCTACCCTGAAGTCCCTTTTGCTGGGGGCAAGGGAAAGGATTTGCTCCCTTCTTATGCTGAAGCCTTTGCAGTGCTACGTGGGAGAAGATAAGACGAAATAAGGTCCAGGTCCAGGGAAGCGGGTCGCTTTTCCACTGTGTGGAGACTGGTTATTGAAACTTTGAAAAGCAGGAAAGCTGAACGTGCAGCTGCTGCGTCTGCATTTGCAGCACTGCGCTCACTGAAACCGCGCGCTGCTGATGGTAGCTCTGAGAGCAGCGTGGCGAGCACCACGGGTGATTCGGTAGATATTGGAGAAAATTCTGATGCTACTGAGCTTGCTAATGATTTAATTGACTTAGCACCTGTGCTGCAGAAAGAGACTGCAATTCAAACGAGTTGTGTGAAGCTTTTGCCCTCTCAAACTGAAACTGCGATACAGACTAGCCTGATGAATCTCACCGATTTGCAAGAAGGGTTGAGGAGTAGCTATGAGGGAATTGCGCTGAGAGCTGGGGATCCGGAGGAGGAGACGACAGTTCTGTTGATGTTAGTCCTGGCGAAGATCCCAACCTCCAGCCTCCGCTCATGCCGATTAGAGCCATGGCAGCACCTGCACCTACTGCTCAGGATGTTTTTATTACTTCGGGACTTCTGGAAAAAGAAAAGGGGCTGTCAAAATTTGGCTTGTCGCTGTGACAAAATAGAAGTCAGACAAACTCTCTTGTTCCACTCAGTTATCGACCCCCACCCTATGCACCCCCTCCCTTATCTTCTCCACAGGTTCGTCCAGCGCCGTCTCCTATTACTAGGGTTCAGATTTCCCTGATGGATATTTTAGCTGATCGTGATGAGCGTGGTTTCCTTAACACTGCCTTTTTTCCTCAGGTAGTTAAAGCTATGCCAGTAGTTATGCGTACGTGGCCAGACGGGACTCAGGCACCAGAACATCAACAGATTTCTTATAGCATGCTGAAAGAATTGTGGCGTACAGTTGTTGAAACGGATATTCAATCATCTTATACTGAAAATTTAATAGAGACAATGAAAGAGGCTTTTCTTATGGTTATGCTCCTGAGGGCAGGAGCACTGATCACCAGACTCTGTAGGGAGAAAGAGTTAAGGCCAGTGTTGCAGCTCTAAGAAGTGCCCACCTGTTTGCCTGACCCTTGCTATTCAGGTTTCCTCTTCTCCAGCCATTCTTTCTCCCCACACACAAGCACTTCACCATAACCTCTTCCACCCCCACCCAAAAAACCAGCTTACCCCTTCCCTGTTACTTCCAATATTGGGGACTTCGTAAGCCTGCTTGGTAGCAAGAGTTCAGAGGGCTGACCACATGGATTTGTAAAGCTCAGAGTCAGTTTTGGGAATGCTTTGGGTCCTTTTCCTTCAATCAATATCTATCTGGTTGACACGTGACAACGTGACCTTTGCCACACAAAAAATAAAGCACAACGACACTGTTCAGTGAAAGAGATTTCACTGGGTAGCAGCTGGGTAGATGGCTGAGGCTCCCAGCTCAGGCATTGACGGGCTTCATTAAATACAGGACATCTCCTGCCTTTCCCTTGTCCCAGAGCACAAAAGCATTTCACAGCCTGATGTTTGTCTCCCTGCCTCCTCAGGAAGTACAAGGAAGAGAAGCTCCGCCAGAAAGAGAAGATGCGCAGAGCTAGGGAGGTCCGTGACGAAGACGTGCATCAGAGGGACAACAAAATTAAGAAGCTTGAAAATGAGCTCAAGGAGTCAAAGCTACAAGTGGAAGAGGCGAGCGAACACACGGAGGGCATCTCGCTCAAGGAGATGCCCACCAGTAGACCTGGTGCTGGCAGTTGCTGGTGAAGCTTCTA
>NW_009708431.1:0-11594 GCF_000703405.1 Apaloderma vittatum | reverse complement strand
TATATAAAATCTTTACATGAACAGAAATGCCATATGCTTATTATGTTGACGATCTATAATTCTAATGAAACAGTCACTGATATAGCTTAAAAGATAACTGGAGAATATACAAAAGAAAGTTAAATTAGTCCAAAGGAACAAGTTTCTTTTAATTCCACATTGGATCTTTAAGTTCTTATTCATATGAGTTTTTAATATGTCAGACTTTATATTCCTGATTTGCTTGACAGTGGATTTTGTTGTTCCTCAGGGGAAAAAGAAAAAAAAAAAGTAAAAATAAAAGTGTTATTTATCTCTTTTAGTTCCTTGTACAGTTACTAATATTCCAGTACTGATCAAGTGTTAGCAACATTACTGTGCTAGTAAGTATGTGCCAGGCCCTTTAATACTGCAAACTAATCCAGGACATACAAGACATTTCTATAATGCCCACTCATTGCTCAACTTTCAGGCAGCCAGGAAAATAATGAGCCTTTTTTAACCAGGAGCCTAGCCACTTATGTGTGTGAGAAGGGTGCTTGGCTGAGATGCAGAAAATCTAAAAGTTTTAGGTCTGATAGTAATTTAATTAAAGAACATCATTCAAATGTTGAAAGGGCTGCAGAAAGTCAGACAATGTTTGACAAGTCTGGAAGCAATAATCTCTACTCTTGTATTTCTCTTCAGCCAAACTTCAGGACACATAATTTCACGTGATTTGTATTTTCTGTGAGGATGTACTGATACTGGTGACTGGGATTGCACTGTATGGCTTTTCTCTTTTGGAGTAGTAGTGCAAAGGACAGACACTGTTTTTTACTCTGAATTTATACATTGATTCCTCCTTGAAGTCATCTATCAGCAATAAAATAGTTTGCAGTTTCACACAAAGTATGGCAATTATAATCTCCCCAAACAAATTTGCACTGCATATAAAGGGTAGTGCAGGAAATGGCAATTCTTATTCATATGCTACGAGATGTTTGGAGTACCGTGTCATATTTTGGCAAATATAATATTTCAATACTCACTGCAACAAAATACAGTCACGAATGTTTATCTGCCTGTTCTAGTCATTTTCACATCAGTTCTTTGAAGAATATTTGGAAATATTCTATCCCTCTCAAGAGTTATTTAAAAATAAATATGTCACTGAAGTTCATAAAAAATAAAAAGGCATATATTTATATTTTCTACTGAGGTAAAGGACATTATAAAAAAGAGTTTTAGGCAAACTCATTTCTACAACATATATCTCCATAAACCAAACATTAGTAACATTTTGTTTCTGGTGATTTTACCTGATTATAATGTTTATTTACAGTACAAAAATAACAAATCGTACTGATCTCTGCATACAAAATTGTGGTAAACAAAAACATGCAGCCAAATAAGTCAGGGCTTATCCAGAGGCTATTAAGCATTTATAATAAACTACGTGAAAGATTTACAAAGCCACAGGCTTATCTGGAACTGCTGTGAAATGCAATTTTCTCCACTGGGTTTAGTGCAGAATCATGTGTTGTTCTCAAAGGGTAAACTCAAAGCTTGCTTGAAAGCCATATCTTAAAACACATGGTTTTACATTTTTAGGAGAAAGAACATGGAATAATACCTCACATTAACTGTAACAATGTCTCACAGTTAGTAGCTTACTAAATTACACAGAATTATTTAACCCTTACTCCATTACTTACATGAAATTCCTAAGGGCTAAAGAGCTTTCAGAGTAGCAGATACTGAACTGGCACTTGGAAATCAGAAAATCTCTCAATTTGTTTCCTATATTTTGGTGAGTCCTCAAATAATACCTCTTGCATTTATTTTACAGCATTTTTACTTTGTTATCTCATTTGCAGAACAGATACAGTAACAAGGTTTTATTTTTATGCTCTTTTTTTAAGAAAGGAAATTTAATATTAGAATAGGATTAAAATGCAGCCCTTCAGAATCACATTACATTGTCCTAAATAGTTACTTACAGGACAGCAATGTAATCAAACCATATCAACCAACACAGATTCCAAGAGATTCCTGTCTCCACTAGCAAATCACAATGACAGAATTTTTTAAAAAATTACTAACATATTTAGGTATGTTGGCTAAAAAAAAAGAATAAAGATTATGGCTGAGAATTTTCTCACTAGTATCTAGTGTACAGCTTAAACACACAAAAAATAGTATTTTTTTTCCCTCCTTCTAGAAAAATGTTTAAATACAAAGTAGAGACTGGAAAGCAAGAATCTTCACAAATTATCCAAAAAAATGTCTTCAGGGAGAAATTATAAAATATTGTTGTTCCTCATGCAAAAGCCTTTGAATGTTCTAAATCTTATCAGTAAAGCTAATATGAGAGAGGAAAAAAGTAGTAATTTTTTGTTATTTGGAAAAGACATAATTTCCAATACATATGAAAACGAGACTTTTTGAAGAACAGTGCATAAGCTTCTCGCAGAGTTTCCATTTGCGTTTGAAGATATATTTAGGGTCTTGTGGAGATGAACTGTGGGCATCTATGGAGTTGGATTTTTATCAGCATGTTTTAGTAACAATTTACAAGCATTGGCAGGATGGGACCAAGAAGAATGTACAGAAGAGTTACTTCAGAGAACGATGTCAAGCAGAATTAAAACACAGGAAAAAAATAATGATAAAAATTGGTGAATGTTTACAGGAACAGAGTGTCATTCAAATGCGGCACTGCAATGGTAAACCCAGCATTACCCACCACTAAAAATTAAACTTTCACTTCAGTCTGAATAACCATAAACAGCATTATGACTCAGTGATGAGGATGTCATCAGTTATTCTAGAGGCACAGATCAGATCAGCTCCTTAACTCTTATTTCAGGTGCTAACAACTGCAAAAGCAAATATCATCAAAGGCAAGATAAGACATCTGTTGGTTCTGTTGATCAGTAGATTTATAGATTGGTTATGTTAGTTGTTAAGTGTCTGTGTATAAGTACTAGTCTATTCCATGTGTTTCATTGCCACAGCATTAGCATTGCTTCAGAAATTCCACGGTGTAATACAGCAATAATTATTTTACGAGGACAACTTTGTTTTCTTCTTTGGATAATCATTATCAGGTGAAGCTTTGTAATACTGATGCAAATAAATAATTCCACATTGGGTATCTAAGAAACAGAATAGAAAATTCTGTTTGTAGAATAACTTTGTCCCTGACAGAGAAAGCAAGTTAGTCCACTAATGAGATAAAGAGTGGTCTAGCCTTTTCAGCCAATGTCTAACAATTTCAGAGGTTTTGATCTGCAAAGTTATGTTACATTATATTACATTATATTGATTATACTCTTTTATAGTATATTGTATTAATAACAGTTTATAAAGAAATTCTAAACAAACAGCTATGTTGTAGCACAGTAAAGCACAATATACCAGACATACAAGATAGACGTAATAGAGACAGGACAGTATTGACCAAGATTAACATCCACCACGAGAGAGAATAGAATTCCATTGAAAGGGAAGACAAGAAATAAAGCTTGGAACATCCAACTGGACAGAATGTAAATGCGTAGGTATTATCATTACAGTTAAGTTACAATTGCACACAGCTGGAGAAAATGGCTATCAGCAGTGCACTATCTCGAACAGATGAATCAGCTGTTACCACGAAATATTGAACAGACTAACCTTAAACTGCAAGAAAACTTTCCTTAAGCAATGACATGCTCAGAAGAAATTAAGGTACAACAGTACGAGTGAGTTAGGATCTGGGAATTCATAAAAACTGGATTTTTTTACAGCTCTGTATATGAGATTTATGCAGTAAAAACACTTTTTGGCACCTGCCTATTAATAATAGAGTAAGCAAAATGTGAAGGGCATGTTTACTACTTAACCTGTAGGGAGCTGAGACAATTAAAACAGAATAACTATATACCATCATGCATGCAGCTAGAAAAATAATGGTAGGTAGGGCAGACAGGGGACAATGTAAGTCACACCAATCACAACAACTTACACGTCTTAAGTTAAAGAAGCCATGAAACACAGATGTCCTAGCTCAGGCTCATCCTGATGGGAGAGCAGTAACAGGAGTTTAACCACTTTAAAGGTGGTCAAGTGTCCTGGAGGTGACTTTTAGTTATAGCTTTTGGGACTGGATGCTGAATGTATTCCCATGGGAGTTCCCCAGTAGTTGATTAGCAGAAGTGGCATTATCAGTGTCCTTGGAGTAGATGGTACATTTTGCCTGCTAAGGGAAAGTGAGAATTCTACAGATAAAGTCAGTAGGAAAATTGATGGCATTGCAGGGCTGTGATGTGTGAAAACAGCAAAGAGCATAACATAATAACTCTAATAAAAATAAAATACATTTATTAAAGTGCATGATGGAGTTCAGAAAGAGCATGAACTCACACATAGTTACAACAGCTATTCTTCAAAACTTGTTCTTCAAGATTTAGTTTTTCAAGTACTTGGCAAATTTCTCTTTGTAAGCTGTGCATTCCAGTCTGTTTTATCTTTCTGAATCCTGATGTAAGAAAAAAATCTAAATACTTTATAAGTATAAATTAAAAGTTATACTACATTTTTGTTTCAGATTTTTTTCTTCTGTAAAGTTGCTGCATAATCTTATTTTCCTTTTCCATATTAACTTTATAGATCATATTTTTTAAAAAAGGACTCACAATACCGCTTCATTGCTGTTGGTCCAAATATGCAAAAAGAAAAGATCAGCCAACCAAACACACATTCTTCTTAATTTGCAAAATTATACAGTTTATTTAGGTTTTTTTTCTTCTTTCTCTCTTCTTGAGCACCATCTGCAGTATTTCAACCATGAAAAATGCTGTTCAGTGCCATAGGGGGAGTTATATAATTTGCATTGAGTTTCCCTGAGAGTAGTACAAATGGATGTTATGGCACATTTGGTCAAGTTAACACTTACTATCTCATAAGACTAGCACAAAACACAGTAAAAAATCTCTAGTTTTATTGTAGTTGAGGTTGAAGTAAAAAAAAAAACACAACAACCTTAACATTTCTTTTTTAAAAAAAGAAACCAAAACAGAAAACTAAACCATATCAAAACAAACCACATATTCTGACTAATACATCTATCAAGGAAATCGTTAATACTACATAAATCAATCCTCACAGAGAGTTTGTTTAGCTGAGGGAATTACTATAAAATAAGCTGTTTGATACTCTGCATCAACATCTCGTGCAGAAGTGTCCTTATAGCAGAGTTAATGAGAGTAACTATGATAAAATCCATCGTTTACTTGAATTCTGCATGATCAACATGCTTATCTGTCTTCCATTAGAGGTTTTGAGAATAATCTTGCACTTTTTCAAGGATGACCACAATCATTTGTAGTATTTGTGGGAATTAGTTGATAGACTCTGACGTGCTATGTTCTGCTAGGAGGACTTTTTCACCTGCCACAGACATTACTTTCCATTAATTTCTTCTTATCTCGTGAAGGTTGTCGTCTCTCAAGAAAATATTCTAATCTATTTAAACAAGCTAACCTAAGGTTCTGAGAAGATCTTTGGACTTTCATAGCAGCCCATGAGGCTACACTTTAGACTGTATCCTGTATCATAATATGGTGGAAATAGAGATAAACATATATCATCTTGAAACTGAAGGATTAAATTCTCCTGAGTTAAACAGAGAACCGTAATACTAATTGATTGCAAAAAATGTCATATGGCAGATCTAGGTGATTATCATGACTCACGTCTCAAAGGTAGGCAAGGGTGATCCTGTACCAGCCTTATAAACATTATATTGAAGTTCTGCATCACATTCATAAGGACTATGCTTAATTAGCAAGAATTTTTCATGGTTTTTAATGACGGTGCTTGTTACACACATCACATAGAACTTCTACCACATCTGTCCCAAAGAGGAAAAAGGATCCTAGCACAGGAGTTCGTGGGGCTCATTGAGAGGGCTTTAAACTAGCCTCGGGAAGGGGATAAAACCAGGCTCACTAGAAATGAGCCTAAGGATGGTCTTCAGTCTGCTGTCCCACTTGAGGTGGATGTGTCATATGTGACAAACTCAGGACTGCTAGGGATAGGACTCAGGGTGACGTACCGGTGTTGGAGGCGATGTCTGTACCGCAGCTCAAGTGCATATATGCCAATGCCTGAAGCATGGGAAATAAGCAGGAGGAATTAGAAGCTGCTGTACATGGCGGAAACCATGATATAATTGCCTTCATAGAAGCATGATGGATGATTCGCACAGTTGGAAGGCCACAATGAATGGCTACAGGCTCTTTAGAGAGATAGGAAAAGAAAGAGAAGTGGCATTATATTTTAAGGAGTGCTTTGACAGCCTAGAATTCAATGTTAGGCACATCAAGGTGCATTGTTTACAGGTAAAGATAAAGGGGAAGGCCAATGAGGCTGATATCCTAGTGGGAATCTGCTACAGACCATCTGACTGGGATAAAGACACTGATGAGGAATTCTTTCAACAACTTAGAGATGCTTCATGTTCACTAGCCCTGGTTCTCATGGGGGACTTCAATTTACCAGATGTCTGCTGGAAGTACAACACAGCAACGAGAGGGCAGTCCAGGAAGTTTCTAGAATGTATGGATGACAACTTCCTGTTGCAGCTGGTCAGTGAGCTTACCAGGGGTAGTGCCCTGCTAGACTTACTGTTTACAAACAAGGAAGGGCTGGTGGAAGATGTGGTGGTCAGAGGTTGTCTTGAGCTCAGCGACCATGATATGACAGAATTTTCAATACGCCGTTAAGTTAGGAGAGTCGTTGGCAAAACCTCTGCCTTGGACTTCTGGAGGGCTGACTTTGGACTATTCAGGACACTGGTGTGAAGAAACTCTTGGGAATCAGCCCTTGAAAACAAAGGGGCACAGGAAAGCTGGGCTTACTTTAAGAATAAAATTATGAAGGCACAGGAGCAAGCTGGCCCTATGCACTGTAAGATGAGCCATCGGAGAAGAAGGCCAATGTGGTTGAGCAGGGAACTTTCGCAAGAATTCAGAAAAAAAAAAAAGAAAAGAGTGTGTCAGCTCTGGAAAAAGGGACAGGGGAATCAAGAAGCATTTAAAGATATTTTAAGGTCACACAGAAAGAGACAGAATTGTCTTAACCCAATTTACAGATAATAAGGTTTTCAGGGCTATGGTTAATGTAAGCTACTGGGGTTTTTTGTATTGTTTGATGATAGCCGCAGTGTATTATGTGTTTCCCAAAACACACAGAGGATATCAAAGATTTTCTTTTGTGAAAATCACTGTATTTGATAACAAACGATCTAAAGACTGATCAATAATTCTGGTTCCCCATGTTAACAAAGATTTGTATAGAATACAGTTTTAGGAATTTATCATGGAAAAAGCCAGATTGTGTCTTTATATCCTACCTTCTCTGTTCCCTCTTACAGACTTAAGCATCAAGTAGTAGTGATATAAAAGTAGGCTGCACAATAAATAATTTTCCTGATAACCACCCACATTGATCACAAATGAGTCTCTTCAAAGTTTAGTGAAAATTCATAGAAAATGAGCAAGAGATAGAGAATAGCTGATATTAGACACTTATGGTTGGTTCTTGAAAATGAGTTCTTCAGTTTCAAGCCAAGCAGGAACTTTTATCCTCATCTTCTTCAATTCAGTAAACAACCTACACTAAAGTAGATACACATGTCCCTCTTTCTTCATCAGATGTGTTCTGGAAACATCTTTCCCAGCATGCATTGCTAAAAATTATATGTTCCCACAGAAAACTTTGGATTCCACAATTATCAAATTCACTCTGCAATCCACTGAGACCTTAGGTATAATTAATATACAGTTTATATGTTCTGAAATTCTAGATGTAAAATTTTACAGTAAGGTATGCACTGACCAAATTGACTTACATGTTATTTCAAGTATTAGGTAAACGCTTTCCAGTTTATCTCAGATGCCTTTCTTCCTCTGCCTGCTACTATGAATGCACTCTGTAGCTATGAATGCACATACTTTCCAAACTGCTGTTTCACGAGATGAAAGTGTTCTGATAAAAACATCATCATGAAATTAATAGTGTAGTCAAATACAGATGAAGAACTGCATCTATAAAACAAGCAAACAACAAAAAAATCTGCCTGTGTTGTACCAAATATGTCTGAAAATTCAATAAGGCAACATGTATAGGTTTGTTTAGTTTGCTTATTTACTTAAATTTAAAGCTTCCTCAGAAGATTTATTCCAAGGCAAATATTTCTGCTACCACAACAAAATCAAGAAATACATATGCTTGCAGTGCAGTGCAATTATTTTCATGATGTGGAGCATCACTAACACAAATTTTAATACACACAAAAAGGTTTCTGATCAAAACAGTAAACCAGTTTTAATTTTAATGAAAAGTTAGGACTAAATTCTATTTCAAAGCTGATACGAGCTGACCCAATACTATATAGCTTTTTCAGTTAATTTTAACTGAAATTATTGATCGGTTGCAGGTAAGAGAGAAGATCACAAATGTTAAAAGAAATTGAAGAAGGACAGAGGGAGCTATGTGTGTCATTTTGAGCACATTGCAAAGTGTTTGGAGAAAAAAATGTTTTTGAGGTTTCTGATCTAATTAAATACTTTTGTATTTACCTGTATATGCTTTATTCTGGTGAAACTGAAAATGTTAATAAAATGTACTGATTTAGTAAGAAGCAAATTAAAAAACAAACCTTGCATAAACATTTTGAAATTCACATATATTACTAATCTTTCATGTTTGGGGTTTGGGTATTTTTGTTTGATTGTTTGCTTAATTTTTTCCTCTTTGCCTTTGAATAGCACAAATCAGCTTTCAAGTGCTACAGTAAAAATATCAGAAGCACAATTCTCTGATCTTACCCATCATGGATTGCTTCAGAAAACATATTTCTAGTACAATAACACTAGCCGTAGCTGTTATAACTTTTAGTTTTAATACATCAAGCTTTCCATATGATTTTAGTAACAGTATGAATTTTCATTGCTGTCACAATTGCTTCTGAATACAAGTTAAATGACACAATATCTCTTACAACTTTTCAAGGAAACCTGTTTTGTAAAGGCATGAAGACTACTCCTATGAAAATACGTTCATTCAGGAGTACATTGTTCAAGTTTTCTGAGAATCCACAGATGCATCTCTTCAAGTCCGATGGACTTGTGCACCGTCGGATTTCTTAGATGGTCTCAGATTTGATCTTGTCCTACAGTCTTTCATTCTCTTAGTCCTTGCCCTTGCCTTCTGTGATTTGAGTGGTGTGGCTGAAGTATTTGCCACTGAAAGAGTGGTGAGGCACTGGAAGAGGCTGCCCAGGGCAGTGGTGGAGTTGTCATCCCTGGAGGTATTCAAAAACCACATAGACGTGGAACTTCAGTATATAGTTTAGTAGTCATGGTAGTATTGGGTTCACAGTTGGACTTGATGATCTCAGAGGTCTTTTCTAAGCTTAATGATACTACTGTTCTACAGAGATTGAGGTAAAACATTCAATGAGTACCTCACCCTTCTCCATATTTCAAGTAATCAGGTGTCCCATTTCTTTCTGGAGAAGGCCCACATTTTCCCTCGTCTTCCTTTTATCACTGACATGCCTACAGAAGCTCTTCTTGCTGCCCTTGAAGTCCCTAGCTAAATATAATTCTGTCAGGGCTTTCTTAACCTGATCCCTGGTAGCTCGAACAGTTGAAGTCCCCCATGAGGACCAGGGCTTGTGAACGTGAGGCTGCTCCTATCTGGCTGTAAAGAGTGTCATCTGCTCAGTCTCCCTGCTTGGGTGGCCTATAGCAGACCTTCATTATAACGTCACTTGTCCCTGCCCTCCCTTTAATCCTGATTCATAAGATCTCAATTGCCTGCTCCTCCACACCCAGGTGGAGCTCCGTGCACTCTAGCTGCTCATTGACATAGAGGAAAACATTCCCTCCTCGTCTCTCCTGCCTGTCCTTCCTAAGAAACCAGTATCCTATTCCAACGCTGCAGTCATAGGAGCCATCCTACCACATCTCCATGATATGAATAAGATCACAGCCGTGTAGGCATGCACACATCTCCTCCATCATGAGATGTTCTTTTGCATAGAGACATCTAAGTTGGGCCCTCAGTGAAGCTGATTTACTGGCTGAAACTTCTTTGGGATGCTCTTCAGGTGCTTATCTCATTCACCTGTGATCCCTCTCCAGGTTCTGGGCATCTGTTGCTAGCACTTGCATCAAAATAGCAGGAGTGGGATGGTTTGAGGTTTTCTTGCCCCAGCAATTTTAGTCTAAAGACCTCTTCACCAGCTTGGCAAGCCTATGACTGAACATACTCTTCCTATTCTCTGAGAGCTTTTCCCCATCAGTCCCCAGGAGATCAGCTTTCTCAAAATAAGTCCCATGGTCTAAGTAGCCAAGCCTCTGTCTGTGGCATCAGTCCCATAACGTTCTACTGACCTTTTCAAAACCTTTCCCTTTGACCAGGAAGACTGACAAAAAACCCAATCTCTGCTCCCAGTCATGATGCCTAATGGCCATGTTTGAGGAAAGTGTAACAGGCATGTCTTCTCAATTTTTATCCCTCGACAGCTGAGCACAACTTTTCATTGCTATATCTGTGGGAGGTTTTTTTGTTTGTTTTTTTTTTTTACTTCAAAGCAGAACTTCCGTAGAAAAAAAAAAGCATATTATTCAAGGAATAATGACTCTCTTTTTTTACTGTGGGCATATACTTTCTCCAAATTATTTTTTCCAATTATGATGTGCTTCATTTTTCATGTATTTACTTAAGTAAGCTCAAAATTACCCATATTCCCAGAAATGTGATAGAATAATATTTGTGGCAAAAATACAAAATTTGGAAATTCAATTTTTTTCAGAGAGGATTACTAGCACATTTTTCCTTTTCATTTCTTATCTTTAATTTCTGTGTCTTACAACGAATGTGAGCCACATTTAGACCACTGTAGATTTTTGTGAGGAATCTTGAATTATAGGAGAGAGGAGCAGAGTACATGAAATTCAAATTTCCATTCAGGCCTGTTTGTGACAATACGTTTATATGGAATTAAGTAGGTAACCCAGCTTATGCGCTCTTTGGAGTAAGAAATGGTATAAGTATTTCTAGCAGCTGTTAAACTTTGATTAAACTGAATTTCTTTAACAAGTTTGCCTTTTTCTCTCACTTATTTTTAGCATTAGTGCCCATTAGGAACACCTTCAAATATAACTTCTGCCACTTCTCCTATTTTAGAAACATCAACATCATTTTACATTTATTAACTCTGACATTTATTATCTGAATAAATGAAGGACAGATGGAACAATACAAAGGCCAGTAACATAGCTGTGGCACCACAGAACTCATCATGGACTTCAAAACAATAAAATATTCAGTGGAGAGCCAATTTCTTTGCTGAATCAAATGAATATGTAAAAATTGAGGCTGCAGAATATAAGAAAAATTAAATTCAATAGGAAATGCAAATTCAGCATTTCTCAGTACACACAGCACAGTGTCACATCTCATGTTATCATGCTTCAGGAATTGATCTAGTTCTTCAAAAATAAACACTTAGTACAGTTGAGACAAAGCATTTTTAATTACTTTGTGGTATAGATTACACAGATAACCATATAAAG
>NW_009708430.1:0-251 GCF_000703405.1 Apaloderma vittatum | reverse complement strand
AAGCGGGCGATGGTATGCATTAAAAGTGGAAACTAAGGTACCGTACTGGTTTGTGTGGTAATCTGTGTCTTTTCAATCCATGTGAGTGTGTGTGATTGAGACGTGCAATTGAGCACGAAGCGAGTGTGGAGCTTTGATCCGCGGTTCCGTAACCCCGCGAGGGGAGCGGCTGGAGACGAGCAAAGCATAAGGACGAAACGATTTTGAGCTTAAGAAAAACAAAAAAAAGAGAAAAAGAGAAAAATTGAAAA
>NW_009708429.1:79483-123854 GCF_000703405.1 Apaloderma vittatum | reverse complement strand
CTTTCGCAGTGATTAAATGGCTCCGGTTTGTGCTTTACTGCCTTTGCACGCTCAAAAATTTCACACACACAAGAGCAAACATGCTTCAGTGGGTGACAAATGAAGAAAAATGAGACAGATTTCAAGCACAGGTGCTGGTCTGCACCTCCCGGAGCAGGAGCAGAGGCAGCCTGGCCACCCAGCTCAGCAGCCATGGACACCAACGGGCCTCGTGGAGAGGGTGCTCTGCCCCTGCAGCGAGCTCCAGCAGCAGGTAGAAGCCAGAGAGAAGAATGTGGAAGCCAGAGCCAAGGAAACAAGTAGGAGCAGCCAGAGTCCCTCTCTTTCTGTTGTAGTTTTATTTATTTCCCTAATCCCCAGCCAACACAACTCCAGAAAAAGGCAGAAAACATCTGAGTGGCAGAGAGCTCGGCCCCAGCGCAGCTCTGGGTGCCACTGAGCTGGAGCTTTGGCCCAGGTGGATGCCAGTTCCAGCCAAGAGCATCTTTAAGAATTATTTCATGCCACAACCTTTTCAGGCTCAAAGTCAAAGCACGTATAACTTTCATTCAAATGCATGTTAAAACATGCAAATTTAATCATAAGCATTCCTTCTTATTTGCATTATTGAATTTCTGTCCTTAGAAGTAACTACTGGCAATGGGGTGCTGAAAGGTGGCAGGAATGTCACAGTGTCTGTCCCAGGCACAGGACACCTCCTGGACCATGCTTGTCCCTGGTGGGAGCAGGACTGAAGTCAGAGACTTGTGTTGAGTATGGAAGGGTGTCGGTCACAGAGAAGAAAGGACTGAGGTTAAAGAGAAGATGCAGAATGCAATGACATGCAAGAAGTGTTGGTTTGGTGTGGATGTGTACTAGATCAGGCTGCAAGGAGATTAACAGATAACTCTTGAAAATGAGGATGTAACAAGAAGATAAAGATAGGAAGTCCAGACTGGACTTCAGAAATACACCAAAGAGAGAAATATACCAAGAGGCCACTTGTGCCAGCAGCTGGCAGCATCTGCAAGGCCCCTTTATGGCTTTTGCTCCTTGTTCTCTTTTGTCTAGCACAGCACTGGAATGACAACAAAGTCAGGACTATTAAAAATATTCCTGGTCCCCAAGTAAGGAGCACCCTGAAGAGCATTTTTTTTCTGCTTTTGGGAGAGCAGAACATTATGTGAGGTAAGCGCAAGGTGCTTAAACGCCACAGGTACCTGCAATAACTGCAATTACCTCCAATTTTTGGAGACCTTTTAACCTGAAGTCAAAGGATGGTGAAGTATTGCCAAAATTTATGGGCCTTGCATTGCTTAATACTGCCTCTTTGGAAAATTGCACCCTTAATGCTCAAGGGTGTTTTCTGTTTTTATACCCACTTTAGGAAAGTAATTCAAACCCAAAGCACTTAGTCTCCTGAGCAGTTAAGGCCTATCTTTAAATGCCCAGTGCCCATGTAATGAGCTCATTCTGACAGTAGCACGTGGATATATGTGCACTGCATTTCACAGTTTTGAGAAGGTGAGCATCAACAACAAAACCTCCTTGTCACTAGAAAGTCTGCTTTATAGACTGCTAAGACATCTTCTTCCATGTACAAAGAAAACATTTGGAGACAGGCTCAGTTTTTCCACCGCATAATCCACTTCATAGGTGCTTTCTTAACAGATTCTCTCCATTTATGACTAAATTGACAATCTCATGAAAGAAATCATAACCCTGAAGCTAAAGCAGCTTTGCATTCTCAAGATTGTTTTATGAAAAAAATATAGTAATAGAGACACCTTTTAGAGTAAATTACCAAACATTTGCCAGTGGCATAGGCAGGCACCAGACCTCTGGATCACAGCAAACACAGTAAGTATGTGATGAACATTTTATATATTCACTTTCAATTTCTTTGTGTTTCCTAACGAAACTTGTTATCTCATGACCATTTCACTCTTATCTCTCCTAAGGACATAAAGCTGTCAGCTTAGCTATGGCTACACATGGCAATGTGCTATTTTAGTACCTTTTACATGTTTATGCAAATCATGCTTGACCACTGTCACAAAGATGAATGGAGTTGTGCCACCTACCCTGGCATATGAAAAAGGAAACCGATACCGGCTAGACAGTCCATCTCAGGGGGCCTGTGTCACACTAGAGACATAGAGATCTACAGTTGGTCTCTCATGGATCCCCCATGAAGTCCTCTTTGATGGCACTTGCTGCATTTATCATCCAGAGTCAATCATCCAGAGCCCGCAGATAGCCTCTGCCCATCTGCTGCAAGCTCAGAATAAGGCAGCAAGGATCATGCCCAGGCAAACCTCAGCTTTTATGCAATCACATAAAGCAGCTTCTTCCTTGCCTGACTCCTTTGGATTTAGTTACTCACAGCTTAGGGGAAATGAGGGGAACTTTGTCATTTACGTCTGACTTCTAACTCAGCCAATGAACTAAGTGTCTTTAGCTTTGAGGACACTCTGGGGATAATGGAGGAAAAATATCTCAGAGTCCAGCAACTACCCATTTTAAAGGGCACAGATGGTGCCATGAACACAGTTCATCTCAGTGTTACTGATAGCCCACTGCACCAAAGACAAATTGTCATAGTGCAAATACTACAGGATGGGTTATATTCCACATGGTTAAACTCATTTAGAAAAGCATTCAGGCGTATGGGTATTCCCATCTCTAGTCAGAGTGCTCAAGGATACACTTAGTTTTCTAGCTGATGAGATCTAAGCACTTGCCTAATTACTGATTTGAAAAAGGTCTGGAGATGCTGCAGTGATGGATAACACAAAAAACCCTAAGTGAAAGCAAAATCTTCTGAAAAGTGAGTGGCTAAATTGAATGAGCTACACCCCTTGTAACTGCTAGGTTAGAACATTTTGCAGACAACCCATCTGTAAATTAACACGTTTCAGGAAAAGCCGTACAGCTCCCGGCTTTGTGGTATTAAAGGCTGTCCTGGATATTGCTTTTATTCAACTAACTCAATGCACAAACCAAACCTTTTCATTATCAGCCAAAAATTTACGATCTAGAGAGACCTGAATGATTAGAGACTGCAGTCCCTGGAAACATTCTCTTCTCCCCTTTCCTTACTCCAGCAAAACTCCTCTTCCCTGAACTGAGCCTGTGGATAGTGGCAAAGGAGGAAGGACTGTGCCAAAGGAAACTCCTTACAACCCTCGTGAAATCCATACGATGAACTGTGCCTGCAGCACCATTTTTGTATCCATATCAGACATTACACTACGAAACACTTCAAAAAAGTGTGAGGATGTGTCTGTGAACCACAGGTACCATAGAATAGAAAGGGCCGGGTCAAAGCTGTAACATCTGCTTTCCTTTTACTCCAGTCCTTCTCTCACAATAAATATGGCAACCACTGCTTTTATAGAAGACCCAAACAATATTAATTTCTGTTACAGATGTGAGATAAAGAGCTAAAGATGTATTTTGTCTAATCATTCTCGGCTAGTATATTTGACAATATGCAACTGAGGAGATTCCAGTCACAGAGACAGGAAATAAAAATTAGGTACCTAATGATTTTCATGTTGTTTTTTAAAAAATATTTTTTTATAAGTAACATTAAGAAAAAAAGAAAACAATACAATTAACTGCCACAACTTTTTCCCTTACCCAGATATCACGTGCAGTTCAATCTGCAGTGATGTTTGTGCTTCTGAGAGACTGGGAAATCCTCCTCTGAGCACATTGCTCCCTTGAGTTTGGTGTGATGGTTACAAAAAGGCTTAATAAGCAGCCTGAGATTTCTTAATGCCACTTTTTCATTTCCTGTGTTATCAGAGACAGTTGGCATAACAGCTGATAATCTTAACAGACTGAAACATTTTTATATAGACACTTGCAGGAACTAACCTATCTCTAGCGAATTCATTTCCACTTTGAGTTTTCTACAGTCTCAAAGGCCATCCCCGTTTTACGCTCTGGGGCGGTTTAGGTGATGTAAAGCGTTCTGGCATCATAGCATCAAAGTGAGACAAAGTATTAAATCTCCTCTCAGGTATGTAGGTGTTTAAAGTTCAAGAGTTCGCAGTATATGTGAAGTTTCTGGGGTTTTAATTTCCTTTTCTTTTTTTTTTTTTCCTCTTTTGAGTTACTTTACAGTTACAACACGCTACAGATACAATTCAAGGGACCAAAGACTGAGGCCAGTGTTCCTCACTCACACCAGTGTTCCTCTTTCCTGGGAATGCCATAGTGTCCTTATTCCCACCGCAGTGCTAAAGACACATGGGCGCTGCCCAGCAAAATCACTGCTTTGCCTCTGGTGGAGCATGATCATGCCAGTGGGCAGGAACTTTGCACAGGCTTCCTGATCTAAAACGCAATTGCAGTACTGTGAATGGCTAGCTGGCAATTAGTAAAAGCAACTCAATGTGAAGAAATGTGGAAAACAACTTTCTGCTTCACAAAATGAAGTAATAGCTCTTGAGGACTGACCCTCCCAATTGCTGCAGGAAGGAAACGAGAAGAAAGCTAATGCCAGGCACACAGACCACGGAGGCAGCTGGTTAAATGAATTAGCAAAACAGCTGGTCCTGAGCAGTTTCATTTAAACTTCTGTGTACAAATTAGAAGCCAAAAGACTCTCTTCCTCTCTGCTATATTGGGAAATGCAGCTCAGAAGAATGAAGCATGGTTTTCACAGCAACAAAACACATAATAAAAAGGGAGTGATTTGGATATCCTAGCAGCGTATTACAGCAGTCCACCCACAAAGCTGACACTGGAGTGAAAGGACTCTCTGCTCCCATTACTCTGAAAACACGAATTCCAAGATGTTCTCTGTCCTGAAGGGATGGGGGCCAGCCTGACAGCTGTTCTTTGGGTGCTGACCTTCATAAATTATAGCTATAAAGTACCTCAGGCTCTCTTCGGGTTTCACCTCCAGGTATATCCATTTTTCTTTCCAGAGAAGGAGTGACCAGCAGCTTTCACCCAACAGTCCTGCTTTTTGCAGGGCTCTCTGCAGCTTCCCTCTGCTGTAATGATGACACGAGGAGGTATCGCAGTGACTCCCTGCTTCCCAGCCATGTTAGAAGTGCTCATGCTCTATCCGAGACAGAAACCAGCCCATGCTGCAAGAAAGATCACTGCATGTGCTTAAGAAGAATAGAAGAGCAATCTTTAGCTAAACTGTGGTCTCTGTGACTCACGCAGGAGCAAGAAGCAAAGCACTTTTGTCTGAGCTACATTTACCCCAAGGACTGGGTGGGCTATGTACAGACAGGCATTTTCATCTCCTCAGAGCTGTTTCCTCTGGAGGAGAACCCTGCTCTAACAATTCCTTTCCTTTCAGAAAAAAAAAAAGTTAGCAGTAGACTAAACCTATTTATTTACTTTTTTTTAATGTCTGTTGAAATGAGTCATAGCCTGCTAAACGCTCTTAGCATCCATGATCGGTGGCTCCATGCAGGAATTACAGGGGTTTGCACTAGCAAAGATGGGAGGGGCTACTGGAATGGGAGCATTAGTTACAGGGAAAAACAGCATTGTGAGACGTGATCATCTCTCGCACAGTTTGAGGAACGTGCATTGAAGTACTGGTCGTTACTTTTCCGTGGGATGTATTTCTACTTTTCCACCTCCAAAGCAAGCTGTCTTATGCCACACAGGGCCTTCTGCATAAGTCTAACCAAATTTTAAATGCAAATACCTGGAATAGGATTTATATAAATTGAAGCATAGGGATTTGCAAGTTGAATACCTCTGAAACAAGAAAAGCTAAATATAGAGATCTGGATACAAAATTTAAACTTAAAATCCTATTTCAGGTGCTAAGCACAGAACAATATCCTTCTACGGGTGTAAGATAGCCTATGCAAAACTGGTGATTTGATATCACTCATTAAGAAGAGCTGTCACTTAATACTTAGGATGAGGTAGTCAAAACAACGGTTATTTTAAGTGCAGTCTTAAATTATTCTGCTAGTTCTGTGGGAGTAGAGCCAGATTCCAGATCAATATTTGCATGGCAAGAAAAGAACCCATGAGAACAGAGAGAAAAAACCAAGATGACCCATTTTTGTAGGGTTAGAGATGTGCTTGGCTAAAGTAAATTAAGAGAATCATTCCCAGAGGCAGTCTATGATGAAGGTGAGTGCTCATGACCCCCACTTCAGGCAGAGTAGTGTGCAGAAACACATTCAGAAATCGTCTCCAACCCAAGGCTGCCCAGCCACACATTTCTGCCCCAGATCACTCTGACTGAAGAAGTGTCCCCTGACTTTCCAGATGCCAGGGAGCATCCCTACTCTAGCACCAGAACATATCTCTTCTTCTCAGACGCTCACACTATGAGTTCCTAAAGCAGCCTGTGTGGTAAAGTGGGCACCTACCCTGCTGCCTTCTGGATATTTGGAAGCAACATGCCACCGTCCCGAGCTCTGCACGAGCAGTCAAATGTGTCAGTTATAAGCATCACTACAGCCATCATGACAGAGCTCTCCCATTACTTCAAAAACACCCTTCACTCAAGTGGATGACCTTAAAAATATAAAATAGGTATTTAGACCACACAATAGGCACAGTTAGAAAAAAGCTGCGATGATATAGGTGCTAAAAAAAACAATCAAGAAATACCCCCGCACTTGAGCTATTTCAGGCACCTACTAGCAGCCTGCGCGCCTTCCCCAGTGGGCTTCTTTGCACACTCCATCCTTCTTTAGGGTTTGCCTGAGCTGTCATCCAAACATCCCAAGGGTTCCTGAGCCCTCACTACATCGGGAAGCAGTTTCAACACTCCTTTCTCCACAAGGACTGTCCTGTCTTCCTCAGAAATGAGAACAGTCCTCTGGCATCCAGTCACCCCATGCAGGAGTCCCCACCTGCTGGTACATTTCTGCTACATCAAGGGACAGAATTTCTTACTCATTCCATGAGGCAACGGGTATGTGTCTTCAGAAAATACTCTCATACACTGAACTGTGCATGAGCATGTAAACTGAAACTGTAGTTGGCATTTAATATATGAAATTCATCACTAGCTCTTGATTGAGCTGAGACAGTGGCAGTCAACAGCTCTGGGAGGGAACAGATTTGAGATGACACCTGTCAGGTCCTTCACTACCATTTATGTGTGAATGCAAACCACACAGCCTAATCAGCAAATATTTTCCCTGTTCAGGCTACGCTGGGGTGGATAAAACCTTCCTACTACAGTTGATGCAGAAGGGAAACCGCTACCCAGCCACATCGAATGAATTTTACATGATGTTTTCCAAAGCGATCCATTTAGTTACGGGTGTGTCTGTGATCCTCGCTTGTGAGTTGCCTCGTGGAAAGCCAGGCTTGAATGGGAGGTGTTAAAAATTAATTCTGTAATGCTGCAGATGGTACTACAAGCTACACACATTACTGGGCTACACTAACTTCTGCTGTACCTGACCTGCAGCTAAGGAATGCTGCTTACAGGGCTGGGAATAGCTTATTTGTTGGATCTATAAAATATTGTTACTTAAACGGTCCAGTGAGGTCCTCTGACACAAGTTCTCTTTCCCCTGAAGGCTCCTCCTTCTAACTGGAGTTATTGATCCCTTTGGCTTTAGACAGGAAATCATCACTGCATTAGCAACCACCAAAATGGTCTTCAGTCCCTACAGTCTCTTCCCCGACATGTCATCGATTTGTATTTTTTAAGCTGGGAATGTTGTTAAACTTGTGTTTGATAAAAAGCACAGTAAAATGCAATGCATTTTGCATTTGACTTTTTGATCTGAAGTTTCAAAGTGTGTGTGCGTATTACTTTTCAAGCGTGTCTCAAGCAATTGCTGCTAAATTCTGCTACAAAGCAGTGCTACTTCATTTAATATGGAGGAAAAAACACTAAGTGTAAATCAGACATCTCCAACTCCAGCACACTGGGTTCAGTTTTCTTAAATTTTCTGCAGTAGAAAGCATCATAGCAGTTTGTGGGCTGACGTTAGGTTACTATCACTGTCTGCTCCTTTATGGAGATGCCCCGACCTCAGCAGGCAGGTCTACCAAAAGATTGTGAGCACCTGTTAAAATTTGGAATTTTCCCCACACTGCACCATTAAATTTCTGTATTTCCCACGTAAAGACAAAATAATCACTCCCGAAATTATATCATGGTGCTGCTCCACTCACAGATTAATCTAAGCCTGGCTTTCACTGCCCAGCAATGCAACCACAATGGTCTGCTCTGAAGCAAACACATTATTTACTCCTGTTCAATCCGGATACAGAATAGGAGCTACCTTTAACTGGTGACACGAACAGGCACCACTACTAGACCTTCTTTTCACCCAAGCCCTAGAATGAACTAGCCCCTTCCCAGCATTCTCTCTCAGTACAGTGCCAGAGCCAAGAGAAATACATATTTATTTGATAAATGCACCTGTAGCTCACATTTTAGCAAATACTGCAATGCCTTATTACTATAAAGGGTCAAAGTTCTTAACGTCAGCACAACACAGCAGTGTCTAGGTGTGTCTGTGGGTGCCTCAGCCTGCTGCTGACTGGCAGGACGCAGCTGGGTGCCCACATTCCTTGTTTAGAAAATCCATCCCACTCGGGTGCAAAACCAGAACAAAAGAGCTGTACCAATCTGCCTGCAGCATTAAACCAGCTCTTAGGGTTCTCTGGTGTCTCAAATCTCAACCAAGAAGATACTCAGTGGTTTGATCTCTCTGTAGGAAATAACATTTCAATCTCTTTAGCACGCCTTTGCAAAATATCTGTCTAAAGTGAATTTAACAGGCAGCTGAGGCATAAGGGAAAATCAAATTGTCGCTATTACTGGCAATCAGAGCTACATTGAGAACAGATTCCCAGACAGCTAATCAGGTGAAAGCAAAGGTTTCCATTTGAGGCACATTACCAGGATAGTGCCAGGAGTGCAGAACGTGGCCATACCCTTTCTTAGGAAGGAATGAATCTCACAGGTCTCCAGCTGTAAATCTGCACACACGCGCTTTGCAATATTATTGTCTTAATGGTGTGCCTTGCTAGAACGTCTGTATACCTCTGAAAATGGACACTGCTGGTGCTGCTCGTGGCACAAACTGGCTATGGGAGCTACCTGCTGAGTTTCAGGCAATGCCTGAGAACCCAAAAGAGTCCCCTCAGGGTTTATCAGCAACCCAGTACTGAAAGGACAAAAAAGGGAAATACTTCTCACATGTAGAGAGCAGAGAGCTTCCCAGCAGAATTCCTTGCCTGTTTTTAAAACTGCATATATTTTCCTTGAAGATTTTTGCTCCAATTTACCAGTACAAGACATTTGCATTGAAGACATCCCGCTTGAAAAATACGTGGTTGCGGCACTAATGAAGTGCTCCCTTGAGCTGCAACCTCATTTATGGAAAACACGAATCCGTTAAAAATGGCTTAGCTTTCACGAGAACTTGCATGACCTCCATAGTAATTTCAAATTTATTAAACACTTTAAAAAAATGCTATTTGCAGGACATGACTGCGCTGGCAAGACACAGCAGCATCAATACCAAAGTACAGCAAGGGCTCAGAGGTTCAGCATGAGCACACGTTCACCATAGCTGGCAGAAGATCTCTGTTCTAGTATTGATGGCCAGTATGGGCTGAGCCAGTGTAGTTCAAAGACTGGCAATAACTATGATTTTTAAGCTCTGTCTTAGCAAGGTCGTTTGCCAATTTACTGAATCAGCAAACTGACCACAGTTTCTCAGTGTCCATATTCTATGTGGGAAGTAATGTGAGCTTATGGAGTATGCACTGGTCATACTCAATATCTGGTGAAATAGTATTGATCTGGTTACAGGACAAGCCTCTAGATCTTCAAATGTTGGTATGTGAATCTTCTTCATGATTAATTTTAAAACACAACCTTTTCCTGTGAAAGGTGTAGTGAAACATTAGCAGCAGGTGCCCTGTGTTTAAAATACCTTTGTGATGCCTCTCCTATGACGCTGCAGACATCCTGAAGTGACATAAAATGGAAAGGGAAGTACCCATAAAATTGACTTTGCTCTCTTCTTCAAAAAAAGAAGGATTTTTTTATGGGTCATTTTGTAGACAGCAATAATTTCATGGGAAGAAGAAAAATCTTGGTTTAATCCAAATTTCACAAGAACTACTTCCACTGACCAGTTGATTTGACCAAATCTATAATCTTTATTTTATTACTATCCTGTGAATTTTAACATCTTCAGTAAACAAACATAAATTCAAGTCAGCAATTAAAAACTGAATCACAGAATTATTGAGGCTGGAGAAGACCTCTGGGATCATCAAGTCCAGCCTATGACCCAACACCACCACATCGGCCAGACCACGGCACTAAGTGCCACATCCAGCCTTTCCTTAAACACCCCCAGGGACGGCGACTCCAGCACTTCCCTGGGCAGTGCACCCCAGTGCCTGAGCACCCCCCCTGTGAGGAAGGGCTGCCTGAGATCCAACCTAAACTTCCCCTGAGCCAGTTTCAGGCCAGGCCCTCTTGTCCTGTCACTGGTTGCCCAGGAGAAGAGCCCGACCAAAGTGTTATGATAACACGCCACCTTCATTAATAGACAGCAAAATGCTGTCAAAATCCAGGCTAAACTTTAGCTTTCCTCCAAGATCAGAAAATGTCCAGTATAGCTTCAGGCATGCAGAGCACTAGATAACACTTTCGTACCTATCTTTTTCAATGCATGCATTATTTTAGATCTACTTATTAGGGAATAGTTTATTTCCAAAAGCGCTTAATTTATAACCCTCAGCAGGAGGGTTAACAAGCTGGAGTCAAGACCCCCATTAAACCTCCATTTCACATTCCTCAGGTTTACACAGTAAACATCAGTAGCCACAATTTGTTTTCATCTCTTTACCAGCCAATAAAAATTCAAGAGCAATTTCCCCTTGTGCTGCACTACGGGGTTGTAAACATTTATGGAGATGTTAAAAACTGGAAGCCATCAGGAGCAATAACATGCAGATTTTTACTTCTTATGCCATTTCCCCACTGCTGAGGCATCTCTGACACATGCAAAAAGATGTTAAAAGCCGTTTTGGAGGGAAATGCTCTGCAGTGGCCGTGTACGGTCACAGGAGGAAAGCAGCAAGGCCCTGCATCAGTCCTAACCACTACATCACGCCCCAACAGCAGTCCCTGGGGAGGCAATTATCCTCTAAATTCACATATTTAACTTATTGAGTATGAAGTGTGAAAGATGCGCTATGGGGATGCTGCACTGCACAGTGATGGCAGACGGGAGATGTGGGGGTGCACCCCCCGAGGTGGCCATCCCCCCACTTCAGGGGCTGCTGGGACCCCTGAACTCTTGGACACACACAGCCAGAGCAGCCCAGGTTGTGGGAGCCCGGCAGGACCCCGCATCACGCAGCTCCCAGCTTCAGAGAGAAGATGAAACGTCACTTCACCCTCTCGCGCAGCAGCCAAGGGTGAGGGTGACGGCGCAGGTTCTCAGGACTAAAAATACAAGCCTCAGTGGCCAACTCTGCTGCAGTGTTTTAGGATCTCGGCAACAAAATGAGGGTTTGCCTGTCCATCCCACATCGTATCACTTGCAACAGCCCACCACGACCATCTTGCTTTTCTCTAGTTTTCTGCCAACAGGAAGGAGAAACTGTGGCTGTCTGAGAGCATCAGGTGACTTGCTTTGGGAAAAACTGCTCAGAACAGCTCTGCCAGGGGTTTGGGGCAACATTTTACTGGATTCTCAGATTTCAGCTCATCTGAGGCATCGAGGATGCCCCCACAAGACATGTAAAATTGACCTGCAGCAACCAAGTCCTTCTGCACCAACCAGACATAGTTGTGTTATACAGCTATGGTGGTGGTATCTGCTACTCCATTCGCATCAGGACAGCCAGCATGTTTCTAGCAAAAATGAGCTCCTCCCTCTGTGCCGTTTCAGAGTAGAGGAGGGCAGCCCATTGAAGAGTTTCATTTCTGAAGACTCTTTAAACAGATTGTCCAAATTCAATGAGGAAGAAGGAAGGATATTCATTTTCCTTCAGGGCTTTTCCCCTGTCCTACTCAGTGACTGAATCAGACTGCATCTGATGAAGGAGGAACGGAGAAACGAAATCAGAAGTCCCACATTAGTGCTGTTGGCATCAGGTTTCTTGGGCTCAGTCATCTCTTTCCAAAATGAAATAACTTTGCGTTCCTCAGAGAAGTTCCAGTGATTCCCTTTTAGCTTCATACGGGGTACAAAGCATTGAAACTTTGATAATGGCTACACAAGGGAGATGGCTTTTGTCTTCAGCTACCTAATTCTGAGTCCTTACTAGACAGAATGTAACATATAAAGGACTTCCAAAGCTTTGGGCAACTCTTCAGAATTACTTCATTGGTTTAACTTCTGGAAAGTTTATGCAATACATCATCAGCCACTGGGAGCTGGAAGATCCCCACGGATAACAGTCATCCAGAAGAATAAGAGTTTTAAACTTGTTTTTAAACAAGATTTTAAAAAATCTTACTACTTGGTTAAACACTGCACAACTTACAGGAAGGCTCTTTGTGACGACTTAACTGGATATAAATGTTTAGTCAAGCATAGAGGAACGGCCACTATCAAAAATACTGCCTTTACTATGTAATTAAATGACCTTTCTGGTCTTGTGTTATCTGACAAATTGCATAGCAACCAAAGGATGACTCATGGTTTATAACATTATATACAACGTTCTCTAAATTATTTAAACGTCAAAATGAATCTGCACTGAACAGTTTTATCTTTATTCTCAGCCAAGTGGTTCTTAGACAAAGTAGTTTGATGAGGACGTTGTACAGCTAGAAAGCAATCCCGTAAACCAACAGATGTGTTCTCAGATTGAAGAACCTGCTTTCTCTCTGCTGGCTCTTTAGACTTTCCTATGCAATTAAACGTGTAGTTATAGCCTGCTACCAAAAATACAGATTGGTATAAAAAAATCTCACTGAAAGGCTACTGCCCCTGATTAAACTCTACAGGGCTTTTAAAGGTTAAGACCTAACCTCAGTTCCTCTCAGCTCACCAGCTTCAACAACAAGTTTGCAGCAACACTAATCAGCACGAAATAATGAGGCTGTGAGAGGCAGCGTGTGATTTCTTTATTTCATCTTAATTATAATTTAAAATTTTAATGTCAGGAATGTGACAAGTGTTTGAGCAAGTAGGATTATTGCCTCAACAGCAGTTAAGGTCAGGCAGAGAAATGTGCTCAATCCCAAAGAAAAGCAATGAACTTGTCCTGCAACAGCAATGAAATTCAAATTGTTCTGCTGGCTGCTGTTGACAGCAAATAGGCTGGTTGGGAAGCCCAGCGCTTCCTCCAACATGTGTGTCTCAAGCCAGAAGCAGACTCTACTGCAGGGCCAATTTTAGCACATGTCAGGTCTTTGGGAAAGGAGCATCTGACTCCACTTGAAAGGAATATAGTCCTGAAACATGAGCAGGTACAATGAGGTTGTGTTGCATGGATGTGCTCTTGCAGTAGGTCCTGTCACTGGTCTTGCTGGTAAGGAAGAGGCAGGGAAGGTGCTCTCAGACCTGGCACTTTTACAGGGCAAGGTGGTTAACAGTGTAGGTTGGAGCAAAGCAGCATGATTCCCTCGTACGTTAAACAAGCAGCTGCCGCAGGAGATAGGCATTGTTGTGTGTACTTAATAAGGGTTAATAGATGGGATTTTTAAGAACAAACCTTCTCACAGTAAGTTCTGCCAGGAATGAATAGGATCAGGAAAAAGGTCTGTTAACTCAATTAGTCGTAACTATGTATAAAATTGCACTGCATTTATACCACTAACACAAGAACAGCCTTTGCTTTGATGGAAACAGGGTTTGTGTCGCAACAGCTGGTGTGAAGTCAGGCAGGGAGAACTAAAGGTAGTGGATGTAGCAGGATACCTGTCTGCAGAAGCTATAGGAGGAGAACTTCAGATTGTTTCTGTAAGACCAGCAGAACCACAAATAAGCTCATTCTCCATCTCAGCAATAACCTAAAAAGAACTAAAGGTAGTGGATGTAGCAGGATACCTGTCTGCAGAAGCTATAGGAGGAGAACTTCAGATTGTTTCTGTAAGACCAGCAGAACCACAAATAAGCTCAATTCTGCAACTCAGCAACAACCTAAAACATGTTTTTGTCGGTGCCACCAACATCAAACGATGCTGCATTAGTAAGGTTTCAAACCATTTGGCATATATCATGTACCTCTTTAACTCTTGCTTATACTTAACTCAATTGGCATTGAAGTCTATTCAGAAATAGCAGATTCGTATTGAAAAGTCACTATGCCTCTTTTAAAACTGTCACAACACAGGCTGTCAGTTCACAAAGTGAACCAAAGAGCACATAGCTCTAGCTCAGGCACAGCTCCAGACCTGCCACAGATAAACATCTGTGAAAAGTTTGTAAAGGAACACATCACCTCTGTAATTGTGAACACACAGTTCTGGGCCTATGAAGATCTATTTTTCAAGACACTTCTCAATACCTTCCTTCTGAGACGCAATGATCTTGGGACCACAAAAGATTTTGCCATTCTGACTCTGTACTTTAAACATCTACTCTTCCATGTGAGTCTTCCACTACTCCTTAGCGGAGACACCTTAAACTTAAATAGCCAGGTGGATATAGGAAATCTGGCTAACAATAAAAGCAATGGTGCATGGGGTTGGTGTTCAAAAACACAGCAGAGAAAATCTGTTTGCATTGGTGCAACACTGGGTCCAACACTGAGTTAAGGAGCTCAACACGTTACACTGAGCTCTCACCATTTGAGGATGCCTTCTGAAACAGAACAACACAATGGAATCACTGTCTGTGGTTTTGTGCCTTCCTCTCATTGTTTTATTTCAATGAATAAATGCAATCTCCTGCTGTACAACCCGGGGGGAGTTTCAAAATTTTAACAAGCTGTCCTGCAGATTTCATTGAAATGACACAGAAAATAGTTCTGCTGTTCTGCTGACACCACTGGAAAATATTCCTTAAGCATAAAGCACTTAAACTATTCTATTTTCTACGCAATATTGATTGATGTTACTGTTTGGACTGATTTGCTTCTGCCCACACCTGCAAGGGAAGAGCTTTGCCCCTGGTCTGTTCAAGCAGATACCTCCGGGCATGTGCTTGATCCCACAGGGCTAGCACTGCTGTCACATCCATGCTTTCAGATGTGGAGAGGTTTGGAAAGCTAGCAAAGGGTTACGTCTTATTTACCTAGGATTTACACTTCTCAAGGCGTCTGCTGAACTAACTAGATACCTGATTCACTTCCCTTTGGCCCTCTGGATTTCAGCCTTGCCCATCCTGAATTGTACCAAACACCACTTTAGCTCGTTAATGGCTCTAAACACAAGACACAAAAAAAGAGAGAACCTCAAATACATGAGGCTGCAATAAAGACGTAGCCAGAAATCTATCTAGAAATGCTTTCAACAGAAGTGGCTTGTAAAAATCTACTGAAATCACACGATGTTTTAATGTATTTTCAAATCATTTAAGTTGGATTTCCATCATATTGATTGCAAGAAGCACAGTAAATGTCTTAAGGATTTTAATACTAATTTTCCTAGTTGAGTCCACTCTCTGTGTGCCCGGTGGTATATAATAAGCAATGCTTTAATGATCTAATCCCCAGAGAGATGCATTTCATCTTTCTTTCTTTCTTTTTAATTTTGTTTTTCACTAAGGCTGTACTTCAAAGTGAGCCATATTCCCTTGTTACCTAAAAACCTGGCTGTAATTCCTGGGAGCAGGGAGTGATTCATATCAGAACAGCCTTCTCTCATGTTTTATCTCAGAGCAGCAGCTCAACCCCTGGGGCCCAGGATCTGTGCTGGGGAGTGAGGCAGCAGAAGCCAGGGCCACAGTTTGGACACCGGTCACCACCTGGGTTTGGGAGATGTTAGGTGTGTGGCAGGGAAGGAGGATGGCAGCCATGGTCCTCGGGGACCTCTCTGCCGGAGGTGTAAAGCAGGGGTGGTTGTGGAGTGGGAGGTGCTTGAAAAATTTAGAAAGCATCTCCAAAAGCTGTGAGGTTTGGCTGCTCCCAATGCAGTACAACCCACAGTGTATCAGACTAATCCCTGTGTTTTATGCCCTTTGATCCTGTTATGGCTCTCCTGTTATTTTAGTCGTTACCCATGAGATAAAAAGTCATTCATTTAAATACGAAATTACTAGTTCCGTTATGGCAGAACCTTATGGCTGGCTTGAAGGACTGATTGAATTTAAGCTATTAAAACGATTACAGATTTAGTGATGATGGACAAGTGTGTGCTAGCATTAAAGAAACAGAAATTCTAAAGGCACTTGCTTGTGAAGGATATGAGTTAACAGCCTTTGTATTTAATTTATATTTTTAAAATTTATTTTATTTTGCTGTTGGCTTAAGCTCCAGCAGTGAGATACCTGCAAATGAATTAGTAGGTTTCTATGTGACAAACTACTTACATGGTCTATACTTTGAGTTTGAAATAGAAGACTTGTAGGAAGTTAATCACTGAACTTCCCATATTCTCTTGAGTGTAACTGCAATGAAAAATGTTCAAGGAAACTACTGGCAGGTGGATATCTAACTTGATGGCAAACAACTTCTGTGCAGAATCACCTACAGACATCAGTGAGCAAGGAGTGTGAGAATGAAGCCAAACGACCTGGCCCCTTGCATAGTCAGCTGCACATTCAGAATTGTGATTCTGCCCGAATCACTGTTGTTCTAATATTACAAATGTGCCAAAGCTACAGCCAAGGCAAAAGCTTCAGAAAGAGATACAAGAACATGCTAAGCTAGAAACTGTTTTTCCATGGAGATTACCCTTTCACAGGACAGAAAAATCTGCGCTGCAGATTGGGAGCTATACAGACATGAATTTCCGCACAATGGGTAGCTGTAAAGTCAACTCAAACTGGAGATGGACTGGAAAAAAACACAGTTTACCTGTTTTCAAGACTAGAAGGGGCAAGGAGGGACTCAGACAGATGCCTGCCAAAGTTAGACAGTTCACATAAAAAAAAGAGATGCACGTAAATAGCGTGTGTAAGTATCTTCACATCTTTTGCACGGAAGGAAGATGTAGAACATAGGAAGGTATAGAAATATTTTGGCACATATGCCATTCTGTGAAGCTGTTCTAGTAACTTAGCTTTTCACTTTTCTGTACTTTGCATACATGAATGTTGATGAAAACTCAGTTCCTTCCCAGAGAAGTTTAAATAATAGATTTAAATAACTCAAGAAGAAACTGGAAATCCTGTAATTTCATTTAAAATGACACGAATCGCCTTCCCCAGAGAAGACGTAGACTGGGTACCTCGCAGCACTGAAAGCTTGCATCGCAGCCCGGAAAGCTCAGGGCCTGTGTGTACCCTTATATCCAAATTATCAGCCAACAGCCTCAGCTCTGGGAAACTTGGATGTTAACTCCCACAGAGACATAAACCCTGTCCTTGCACTGGAGCCAGGACAGCGAGGGCAGCTGCCTTCCCTCAGTGCCTGCCTGCATCCTGCCAGACGAGGTCAGCAGCACCCAGCTACGCCGGAGGTTCCCACCAGCATCCATGCGTGTGGCGCAACTGCTTCCACACAAACATAAACTCCTCCTTCCCCATTCGTTTTGTATGTTTTAGACCATAATTCAGACTTCTCAGTAACAGGTCTGCAGGAAGGACGGTTTTTTGCAGTCTAATTCGTGACATGGACCATAATAATAATAATAATTCTTATGCACTGAAGCACCCTTAAAGCATGCATAATTTCATTCTGAATCTCTTCATGATTTTGGAGTGATGGACTGCTGATTTATTACCCCAGACAAGCACGGAGCTGTCAGTAAGAGGAGGTGCAGTGGTGTCAGAGATGCAAAGCAGGTTAGAACTGCTGTGATTATTTCCAAAGTGTGTTTACATTTCAACAGTTGAGTGCGTTTAAAAAGCTGTTTGTGTTGGGCCTTACAAATGTGATTATTTTGCACCATAAAGCATTGTCTTAAAAGCCTTTCCCATTTACCACCTACTGTTCCTCCTGTCAGCAAATCTTGCACTTTTTGTCTCTTGACCTGAAATACTACTTAATACGCTTATTTCCACAATTTTCAGATAGTAGTTCTTTTTAAAAAATATTTTCCCTAAGCCAAAACCTTTAAGGCCACTGCAACCAAATTTAAGCACCAACACCGCATCCCTGCACAACACCTCTGGAGAAGCTGGCCTGCCTTGACCTCCCGATCTCATTTCTCTGGAGACTTTCTTCTCATTGTCCTTTGTGCCAGAAGCGCTGGGTTTTCCCTGGAGGTATGACAACTCCCCACAAAGCCACCAGTGACACCAGCAAAATAGTGTCACACAACTCCAGGACAGCCCTGCCTACTGAACTGTTTAATTCCTTAGCTCTGTCCCTTTTTGTGCATGCAGATATGCTTATACCTACTGAGCATCCCGAAAGAGCCACTGAAGTAACCAAAGCATTCCCATCAGTGCCCACTCTGCAGTTCAGCTGTGCAAATAATCCCTGTTTGGATTTGCTACCAGGGAAGGAAAAAAAAAAAAAAAGCAAAGATTTTGGCTTGATCTCAGCTTTGGTAGAGCTATAATATCTCATTCAGTCTGGTGGGAAAAGCCACTTTCAAGCTTCTAAAAGTGGCTGGAAGTGCCACCCGACTGCTGGAAGAGCAGGACAAGCCTAAAATGCTCCTGCAGCCCTGCGGGGAGAGGCAGGTCTGCCCCTCCATCTCTGCCCCTCTGAGCGAGTGCCCAGAGCAGGGAAGTCTGCAGATTCTTCCCCAGACTAACTGTTACAGCAGCTGCCAGGTACAGCTGAAACACTCACATTGGTGATTCATATGGATAAGCATTAACATGGCTTTAAACTTGTATTGATTATGCTGTAAAACACAGATTATGGATTCCCATGTTGTTGCTGAAATTAAATGCTGCTTTATCCTAAGCAACATGATTGCTTCAGGAGCTGCCTGAGTTCATTGTCAGGTGTCTTCACTGCCCTTGACTTTCAGTTATGTATATGTATACAGATATATACATATGCACATATAAAAACATTTCAAATACCCTCAATTACTTACAAGAGGCAGTGAACATTTTCTTTCTCTGCCTATGCAGTTCATGAGAAGGAGAGGGACTGAGAATTACGTGCCTTGACAGAACACATTGTGCCAGATTGAGACCTCTCCAACCCAGTCCTGATGTCCATCAGCTCCAAAAGCGGGTTTAATCTCCCACCGGCAAGCCAAACTCACCCAAACCCAATGTCTATATGCAGACCCCCGAGCCCAGGGCTGGCTGGAGCTCTCGGAGTCCCTGCGTGTGCCAGCACAGCCCTTGCCTCGAGCTGGACAAGAGCCGCTCTGCTTGCTGCCCTGCAGCTCGGACCTCTTCTGCCCAAGCTGAGAGAGGTTTTTAGATGTTTCAGCTTTTACATGGGGCTGCACAGATAAAAGGCACAAAAGTGACTGGGAAGGCTAAGATGTGCCAGGAGAATTTAGGCTCCTAACACCTTTGAATGCTTTTTCAAAACGTTGACTAAAATCTTGCTTGTAGAGAATCATCTCGAAGTCGACATTTACATCTCAGAGAAACAAACCCCTCCCAAGCAACAAACCTTCCCCTCCCTCCTGCCCGGCATTACCAAACGCATCCGACCCAGGTGTCACAGAAACTTGAGAGGAACAAAGTAAATCACTCCACTTGCCCACGCTGTCCATCACGTTAATTCTCACCCTTCGCTGACCCGCACATCATGCTCTATGCTGCAGAGCCTTTTACCTCACTCTGAAACCCAAATTTTTAGTAATTAGGCCAAAGCATCTCACTGTCCCTGAAGCTGCACTCTTGGTTATGCACCGGCGAATCGTAAAAATGATTTTTGCAGTACATTTTTTTCTGCTGCACGAAGCCATTGATTCAAGCTTGTTAAAGGCAGCTACCTGGTTTTGGAGGATACGGTTTTCTGCTGTTCCAACCAAATGGTGCAGGATGTATCGACAACATTACCACTGAGAGCAGGATGTAGAACTGCTGCTTCCATCAGGAGGCACAATCTTGATAATTTTCTTTTGAACCGTCAGCTGAAGAAGTAAACACCAAAACACAGACTGGGCTATTGAAACATCAATGGAAAACTGGAACCTGTGGTTCCAGTGCTAGCAATACGGCAGGCACTGTAAGACACAGAAGAGGCTGCTCTGCCTCCCCGCGTTTACAAAATAGAGTGCAGAATAAAGTAATCAGAGAAGACACCCACACAGCAGAAGATCTCGGATCCTTGTAAACTGCAAAGGTAATGACATGATGTATGTAGATTAGTACTTGTGAGTCTTAGAGTACATGGGTTTTCAGAAAGGATTTGACTAACGAGTCAAAGTGAAACTTTGTGAGAAAGTGAGTAACTTCTGACAAAAGGAGTTAATGGCTAAAAAGCAACACTTGGGTATTCCTTAAAGCACGGAATTCCTTCTATTTATTTCTTTGTAAAGCTTTTGGCATTTTAGGTGTCTGCAGTTAGCAGCAAAGGCTGCTCTGAACCCACTCATAGCTGGCTGGAAGGTGCAGCGGGTGCCCTCCACGCTGGCTGCACTCAGGCGGATGAAGATGAGGGAGCACAGCCCCGGGTCCATATGGTGTCACGGTGCAAACCTGGTGGAGGAAGGAGGATCAAACCCTCTGCCAGCGCGGGGGCAGCCTCCGGGGCTGCTGCGGCTGCAGGGAGGAGCCTGGGGCCGTGTCTGCCCTGGGGACAGGAGCTTGCTTGGTGGCTGCACCACACAGCTCTGCACAACTCAGAGTTAATAAAGCCCCGTTTAACTATCTGATTTATGAGAGCACATGATTTGTAAAGCTTAAGGGGCTTGTAAACAAGGAATGTGTTTGCACCATATGGCGGGGAAGTCATTGTAGCCTTCCCCTCCAAACCTGCGTCAGAAGCTAGCTGGTGTATCATGGTCTTTGGTTCTCCACATTTCTCAGTTTAAATTTTTTTTTCTCCAGTCTCCCCTGCACACAGCAATGACAATAGCATGAGGGGCTTTTCCACTAATCTTTGATCATGACAAATAATTACATTTAATTGTCTCCTCTTAGAGACAGAACAAGTTCTGCTTATTTATAGATGGGCTAGGTATTTCTGTTGTTTTGCTGTTGTTAGTCTGTTTTCTTTTCAAAGGGCATAGCTGAGGATTTCAAAGCAGATGGAGTCTGATTTAACATAAAGGACCCAAATTCAGCCTCACACTTAGGTGTTTCCCTAGTGTGAACAAGAAAGCAGATGCTGGTGTGGAGTACTTCCTTCACTTTTGCACATGTCTAGGTACCTAGTGGCTATACTCCCTTCACCAATGCAAGAGCAAATGCGAAATCACAAGAGGTCAGAGGCTGCCGCTGTGGCTGAAGTATCCTGCTGAGGTGCTGCAAATCCACAAAGCAGAATTACCCTTGTGCCGGGCGTGCCAAGGATGCCAGCAAAGCTAGGCTCTAGCAGCAGTTGCACTAGATTGTGCCAACAAAACCTTCAGAGTCTGCAATATCTGAAAAAAAGCTGAGCTGAGGCAAGGAAAACGTGGGCTGCTGTCACCTGGGGCAAGGAAGCTTCACAGCCTGTCCCAACTCAGTCACTTTTATTGGTGCGAGGCAGCACACGAGAGCTGTTCCACCAGAGAAGGGTTGTGCCCAGAGCAGCAGCAGGCAGGTTACCATGGTTTTATGGCAGGTGCCTCTTCACATAATTCATCATTGTTAAAAGCTCAGCTTGCTGTAAATCCCCTGTTCTACAAAGCCTGGACAGGGACCCAACTCTCTCAGGAGCCTGAGCTGGGTAAACACTTTGGAAAACAAAATATGAAGAGAAGCAAGTTTCGGTCCATTACTTCCATCTTTTGGGACAGGCAAACCAACCTCTGTAGCGTGCTTAAATCTTGCATTCAAGCACTAAAATTCAGCGACACTCAACTTCTCGTACTCCCATTGCATATTGCTTTTCTTTGTCCTGCCTCTTGGAGATGAAAGAGCAAAGGGCTACGCAGATGGGGCAGGAGAGATTGTATCAGCTAAAGGAGGGCAACGGCAATTAGTCGGCAGCACACAGCAGGGCCACAGTGTCTTAACTGCAAGCCCCCCGTGCACACTGCTATTTTGGGCAGAAGCTTTTAAAAGCTCATCTGTGAAGTCAACGAACTGTAGTTGGAGAAGGCTCCCTCATGAGGCAGCGCCTGGATTCTTCAAACAAAAACTCCACAGAAGATTTTCTCTTTCACCACATGAAGTTACACCCCCTTCTGTGGTTAACTCTTGAGCAGATCAATACCATTCCCAGTCACAACTGTGGAAAGAGTCACACCACACCAAGCATGAAAGACCAGAAAGGATCCAAGAGACTCAGGCTCTGGGAGACACACTTCTCTAAACAAAAATCCTTTGGCAGAGGACTGTTAAGTTCTAAAACTCAAATGTCAATTTTATGTCTTAAACTGCAAGATATGTTACATCTTTCTAAAAGAAATCAATGTTGTGCTACTGAAATCTGGTCAGCTAATGGCCCTGAAACCTGTCTCTGTTCCAGCTGTCCAATGCACCAACCTTCTGCTTCATCCCCACTGGTGCCTGCGAAGGCCAGAACAAGGAGGAAGTGAATTCTCCCCCTGCTGTCACGACTACCACTGCCAAGAAGGATGCCAAGGATGAGGGGAACATGTATTTTTCCAGCAGACATTGGATATGCACTGCCAACTTATTTTTCAGAAATTACTAATGAATATTGAGAGGGAAGGACCTTCCAGCAGCACAGGCAGAGGGTCCAGTCTTCAACACCCAGGTAGGTGACTAAAGGTACTGATTTTTCTCAGACTGAAGCAAGCACTATATGGGACCATGCACAGAGCATCAGCTTGCAGCTAGAAGTAGGCCTGGTAGGAAATCTTTGGCCACAGTAAATGCTATCTTTTTCAAGCCCCAAACCAGGTGCTCCTGAGCAGCCCTAACAGCTGGGACCTGATGGGAGCTCTGCGACTCTCACTTAAACTCATATTCATGTCGAGAGTGCCCAGAGACTTTCAGGTTTGTGAAAATCTGGGTTCAGTATGTCTCAATGAAAATCAATCGATTCCCCCAACCACAAAATCTAAGAGCTTGATTTAAACTGGAAACACCTGCTTATCAATCAGTGCTACCTGTAGCTATCAGCCCCCGAAGTACGATACCACCAGTGTGAAACCTGCTGTGAAAACAGATGGAAAATACAAAATCAGTGAAAACCCGGGCAGCTGAATTATTTACGGAAACCCGCTTCTGTCTCGCTAGGCTGTGAAACCCAGAGGAGAATGTGAGAAAGGGCTGGGAGAGCTCGGCTGTTCTGTGTCTGCGGCGCGTGGGCCACACGGAGCTGAAGGATCGCTCCAAACCCACAGGAATTCAGGGGAGGACGCCTGCGGCCGCGATAACTGTAGCAGCAGCCGGGCTGGGCTGAGTCACGGCTGCTCGTGGAGCCACCGCTGCTGTCAGACCAGGAAAGCCTTGAGCCACGTACAATATTAAGCTCTTGAAATAGGTTCGTGCTTCCAAAGACATTTCAAAATGGAAATGTATTTTATTTTGCTGTCTGGCATTGGCAAACCTTTTTCATCAAGACGTGGGAATTAATGCCACCTTGCAAGCATGGCTTGGCATCCAAATAGGGCTCTTAATTGTTTCAGAGAGGGTGGAAAAGATGAAACTATATTTAAAATATTTATTGTGAGTAGCAGCACAGAGGTTTCCCGCAGTCTAGCAGCTATGTGATACGTCTTTGGTACAGTTGTAGAATGAAAAAAATGGAAGTCCTAAAAAAAAAAAAGCCTGAATTTCTAGGTAAGCAGTTGCAGAATTAAATCAAACTAGGATGGAAAATGTGAAAGAAATAAGACAAGAATCATAATACACCATTCCTGACTGCGGGTTTAAGTTTTAAATTGTCTTTTGATTGACGATTTTATTTCCCTTCTTGTGTCTTGTCATCACAACAAATGATTAGAAGCCAGAGAGGGAAGTTCTGCAGGCAGGCAACCCTGGCAGTGACTTGGCTGTGGGAGGGGAGCCCGGGGAGCCCAGCACCCCCAGCAGGATGTGCCCATCACTCAGCCTCCTCCCTGCCTGGGGGCACTACAAGAGGGAGCATGTGGGGTGCAGCACTCCACTTCTCTCATTTCAAACATGCAGCTGAACCCTAGTTTTAGGCAGAAGAGTGCATTTCCATGGCTTTCTGCTGGCACAAGCCTCAGCTTGCCATAAAGCTACTTGCACACCTCCCCAAGGGCTCTGCGGTGAATGCATCCAGTATCGTAAAGAAAACTTGTTCTGTGAAGTAGTTGCTGAAGTTTCACTTGCAATTAAGATTTGTGCAGAAGGAGTCAAGGCCCTTAGTGATTTCTATTCATGGCATGTCTTCGAAGCAGCCAGATTAAAAACTTTACCATTAAGGAACTGATAGCTCTCATAATTGCAAGCACCATTCTGTATTAGCTGGAGGGAGTAGCATGACTCACTGGCTAACAGAAGTAGATCTGTTCATAAAATAGGAAAACTTCTAACCAGAGAGAAATTCCTGAGCCATGAATTACTTTAGAGAAAGTACTAATTTCAAACAAATTACTTATATAATTTGAGCTGTCAATACAAGAACTTTTTTCTACGTTAAGAGTCTTTTTGCTCTGAATTACCTTCCTGGCTGACCTAGAGCGCATCAAGTGAGGATTCAAAAGAAAAATTTTCCCTGAGGGATGAGTCACGGCTCTCTAATGTCCTTCAGGTTAAGCCACGTTTCCCTTTACTTTCCATAGAGCACATGTTTTAAGAGGTGATGTGTTCAACGATTAACATGTTGATACTTTTGCCCAGAATAAAAAAAAAAGGCACCCATCCTCTATGCGGCTATGTTTCTCTGTGAAACAAAGATCTGTCACTTGCGGGAGAAAATCCAGGGGGATACAGAACCAGTGCAGGTTTAAACAGGATTTTTCAGGTCTTTTGAGGTCAGAAAAATAAAATGAAAAGGTAGGAGTAATTGTGGCGTGCACTAAAGGATCGTCTTGTCTTGCAGAGTTCATTTCATGAAGACTGCAGTGCTAAAACAGGGTAGTTTTGCTCTAGGAAGAGGCTGCAACATGCAGCCAACCAATTTAACGTAAGTGGTGACAGGTCAGAGCCCCGCAGGAGAGCAGCTAAGCCACTGGCAAGACTGCTGCAGCTTCAGAGAGAGCTCCCATTAGCTACAGGCTCAGTCCAATTTGGAGAATTTAGCTCAAGACTAAAATTAATAAGTGGTCTGACTGGATGCGGTGACTCTTCTAACCTCAGGACTGCTTAGACTGAGGTTTAATACCAACCTCAGATCTCCTATTCGAAAGATTTATTCTAACACCGGGGATTTTTAATGTCTCTGTGAGCTGGAATATCCAGCATCCGCCACCAGAATTTCAATATCTTCTCTCGCTTCCCACAGGGCTCCATTTTAAAGACAGTATATTTTTTATGCTCAGGAGTCTTTATACTTTTTCTCCTTAGCAGTACGTGAGCGCACAGCACTACGCAGGGAGGGACAGCAAGAAGGAGAAACCCCCAGGTCTGCGATGGGGCAGGAGCAGGACCAGGTCCTGGGCGCAGGATGGGGAGGGCGTCTGGGTAGCCCCTCAGCCTCCCAGCACCCAAAGCTAGAAACCATGGAGAAACATGAGTGGCTGGAGCAGATCTGGTGATGGAGTTTGATCCTGGGAAACACCTACGAAGGGAGAAAAGAAATGCAAACCCTGCCGACATAGCCAGGAGCACCCCGCACCCGGGAGCAGTGGGATGGTGGCCAGTGGTACACGCAAGAAGAAAAGGAGATGCATTTCTTATCACAGCCCTCTTGCAGTCAGCCATCTACCAGCACCAGCTGAAATCACTGAAGTCATTTGAAAGAGTTTTTCTGCTACAACGTGTAACAATTGCCTTTCAATTGGAATTTAATATGAAATGGATTAAAGATCCCGCTGGATTGCTGTAGAGCACTGTTTTGCTTGAGAACAGGCAAACTATAAACAGATTAACAAAACGCTTCTTAAAAATGAGGTGAGTCCTAGAACTGTTACAAGCCGGAAGAAGCCAGAAGTAATAGCAGTCTGCACGAAACATAAAAAATTATACAAAAAGGAAAAGCCATCTCTCAAAGTACAGAACAAGTGAGAGCACTGAAGAACAAGCAAGCAAAATTACAGCCCCAGGTTGCTGCATACAAAACCTGAAAGACAGAGGGCATGTTTTTCTGAACAACTTGCCCCATCAGACTACTACTAATGGAAGCCATGGGAAAGTTGGGCGTTCCAGCTGTGCCCAGCTGTGCGTTGCCAGCACTCTGCTCCCTGCATGTTAATTTCAATTATTTTTTTCTTTATATAATTTTTTTTCCAGGAGAGACATGAGAGATCCTGCCTGCCCAGTCTCTTCTGTAAGTTTCCCTTGATGAAGGAATAACCTTGTTAAAGACAGCTCTCATGCAGGGTGTAAAAGGGGCTGGTGGCTTGTGTGGCTTAGGCTCAGTGATCCAGATGCTCAACATCAGCACTGAGTATCAGCCTTACCCTAATACAATCAGAATTACTGGAGGACAAATGCCTGGGGAGCTCCTGGAGAACCACAGCTTGTGGAGCACTTCCATGGAAAACTCAGAGAAATCTGAAGAAGCAGAGTAATTGAAAGATTTGGTGATAAGGGACAGATTGATGCCTTTAGTTGTCTGCTGACACAGCCTGACTCCAGCAGCTACTGCTGCAAATTCCATCATCGGACACCTTTACAGAACAGACGTGCCTATTGAAAGAGAGCAGAGACTTGGTAGATAATGCCAACATACCAGGAAAAACATGCAGTTTGATATTTTAGGAATGGAAAGAGAAAAACATATGCTATTTTACACCTTCATATGCTCAGGCTGCCTAATTTCCATGTAACATGCAGTTTACTTCCCACAACTTAAGGAAACTTCATTGATGTGAAATAATCTTGATTGATATTTGCAATAGCAGTAACAAAAGGCATAAGAAGACATGGAAATGAATGGGTTTTAGATTACTTAGATGCACTTTTATTTGGGTAGACGTATCTGGTTAAGTCTACACTTTAAAGACCACAAACTGAATGCAACAAACCACCTAAAGCTGTATGGTCTCAGGGACAGAATGTCAAGACTTGTAGCTTTATATTGTATATTCTGCTTCCAAAGGCTACATCCAAACTAAAAATTCCCTCCTGGTGTCACCTCATATCAGCTTGATTTTTATAAATGTCCCTGCTCAAGGGACGTACTAAAGATTTGCAAACTCCCTTAAGAGGAGGTGGTCTGAGGGAAGAAGAGGAAGGTTTGTACAAAAAACCCCAACTTGCCACAAGAGAGTGGCAGCACAATGGCAAAAAAAAAGCAGCCACCCGTTGGGAAGTAACATCCAAAACGGAGACAAAATGCTTTGGGAAATGGATTGAATGCATTACAATGTGGCGGTCAGGACATTTTTCCCCCCCCATCTGCTTTGGTGGAGGTGTCGTTCCCTACTCTGTTAACATGGAGTGGGGACCAGTTGCCTGTGCTACCACACAGTGCTACTATTGAAATACTTTGCCAAGTTTTGATGGAGAATTCAAAGCAGCACACAAGCCCTGGGACTCTCTGCGCTCTCCATAAAGCCACCGCGGCCGTGCCGGCTGTCAGGAGAGACCGGCTGGACTCTGCCCTGCTGGTCCCCTCCTCCAGGCTCACAGGGAGCGTGGGGTCTGCAGGCTAAACTGAGTGTGGCTTTCCAGGACTTTGGAAAGAGGGAAATCTCTCCAGAAATATCTTTGCAAATCCCAGTGCTAGACATGAATTCCTTACTCCTGTATCTCCTACTTCATCTGAGCAGGGAGTCACAGCCTAGCAGGAGTCTGTCCCAACACACACGAACAGCTAGCTACAAAACTACCAGGACTTTTACATATATCCAAAATGATTTATTCCAATTCCACTGACAAATTCTGTAGAACGGAATATCACTTCTGAATTTGTCACACTGTTAATAGATGACCAAATACAGAAGTGCTTCACCTTAGATGCAGAAATATATGGCTTTGTAAAATTATTTCTGTTTCAAGTTGTACAGAGACAACATCATAAAGCAAAAGTGCTGATACTCTGTTCTGCTTTTGCAGACATCACAGTTGTGGTCTTATTTTAAGATTCTTCCATACTGAATATTCAATATTCCACTTTAGTTCCTCACAGAAACCACAGTGGTCCAGCTTTTGCAGCAGAGCTGTTGACAGAACTCCATTGCTGTTGAAAAACTCGGGTTAACCTTCTACCTGGCTGCTCTGTGTGTGCCAACATGCTGCTGAAAAAGTTTTTTCAGAACCTGTTCTCCCCCTAAGCCTGGGTCATCCACATCCCCCTTAAGCATTTGCAGGCACATGCACCAGAGACCTCCACAGCCAGAGGCTCCCCCGCTGACAAGCATTTTGGGCCCCAGGCTGGCTGCTGGCTCCCATCACAGCAACCCTTTTTCATCTAGCAAGCATCACCACAGGGGAAAGTCTTGCAGCTCCTGCTAAGACATAAAGGGACAAGGAGACTTTTATGCATCTTTTCATAGGGCTCTCTCTTGTGCCTTATCCAGGCACATTCTTATCGATGTTAATTTGGTCTCTTCCAGGCTAATTACAGCTCAATGTATAAGACAGTCTCATTAAGATCTTAGCTTAGGTTGGATACTTATATTCTCTATCCCAGCAAACTTTATAAGAGAACTGGTATGAAGCACAGACATGTCTGCAGATAAAAGGGCACATTCATCCCCCGCAGCAGCAGACACATAATCACCAGAAGCCCAGCATATCAAGGCTTGAATGTTTTGAGCCTTGCTTTTCGGGGAATCACGTGCCCAGTTCTTTAGTGTTAAGGCTCTACAAGCACCTCATTCCCTTTGAAAAATCCTGCCTTTCTTTTGATGCAAATAGAAGATTCATCTGCTGGCAAATACAAAACTGACTGAACACCATGGAGTGAGAAATGTTGAGGTTTTGAGTAAGAAAAAGAGACTATAACACTACAAACACTTGACTGCTGAGAGCTGTTCGGGACACAGCAGAGGGAGAGTCGTAGAATCCCGCTGCTTGAAAGGGTTTATCTGGGGAGAAATGCACAGGAGAACACTGCAATGGAAAATAAGAAGTCAAACTCAAGTGCAAAACCTTTTGACCAGCTTTCCAATGTAGAAATTAAAGATTTCAGATTTTGAAAAATTATAATTACTGTGACACTGATGAAACAATGTAATAGTCGGTTGCTAAACCCACACAGGAGTGTTCTCACTCACAGGAACGTTAGTCACTGGTTGAGTAGCCTGAAGAGTATTTGGAAGAATATTCATGAATTTCAGTCTTGCACAAATGAAGCTTCCTCCCACCCTCAACTTCGCACTTAAAACTGCTTCATTATTACCTTTCAGTGATGTAGCTTAAGATTTCAGAGAACCACGTACCAAGGACAGACACCACCGGGTAATTAGATGACCCAACATTGCAACAAGAAAACATTCACAGACTAAGAATCTGTGTCCTGGCAAATGCTTATAACAACAATTTCACCAAAAGCAGAACTGATTCACGAAATAACATGGAAACCAAAAAGAAGGGGCTAAACATGAAATAAATAATCGAAGCAGCTCCCTTTCACAACAACCATTTGGCATGTAATAGCCACAAATACCTGGCCTGCTTGTTTAATTCAGACCTAGCAGTTGCACAAATGCAGAGAGAAGCTTTGGGAGATTTCTGTCCCTATTTTTATGGAAACAGGCTACAATGAAAGATATCCAAAGCAGCACAAAGGAAACAACAACAAAGTGCCATGAGACATTCTACATTTTGAATTTATTTTTTGTTTCCATAAAATGAAAATGCTGTTTATTCACTGCCAAAAAAAAGACAAAAAAAGAAAAAAAATATAGAGATGTTTGTGTATCCAAACAAATGTTGAGAAGTTCCCTGGAAAACACAGTCTGCAGTGACTAAACAGGATGAGGGTGGGAACCGAGCACACGTGCCGAAGCTTACGGCTGCTGCCAGAGCGCCTGGTGTCACACGGGGAAGCGGAACAGCAGAAGTGCTGGAAGAGTATGCAGAGAGGGGAGGGAGTATTTACACAGAGGATACCAAAACGGCATTCACTCTGAATTTCCAGGCAATGTAGGTCAGGATGGGAGGGAATTACAGTTGAAAGCATTTCTTCTCCGTTTCAAATCAATTATTATAAACCCCATGCTTTCCACACGTTTCAGCTGGTTGTTCCTGATAGTTTGGTTCACCTTTATATATATAAGTCAGTAAAACGCCATGAGAAGGTGTAATCCTGGATGCAGAAGAGTCATCCTGACACTCACATTCTCATCCCTGCCAGGCCCACGAGCCACACCACAGCGGCCGGGTGGCGATGGGAGCCAGGACTTGCCCTCCTGGGCAGCCCCAGCCCGTGAAGGACCAGCATCAACACTTGCAGACACATCCAGCCCCTCTGCAGCCTTTCAGCCAGACAGAAGGGACAGGTCAGACACAAACCATACAGAATGTACCGAGAATTGTCTAAAAACAGACTTTAAACCCTTTCCTTTAGTATAGTCCAATGAGCAGCAGTACAAATGAAGGTGTATCAGGGCTAACCACAGATTAAAGGCTGCAAAGCAGCATCAATGTGGAACATTAAACTTCTCTATTACTAGATCGTTACAGCATAGGCTTTCTCTACAGAAAAAGACAGAAGCAATCCGACCAGCAGCACTGGATCAGATGGAGTGGTCAGTCAGCGCACCTGAATAGGTTACAAAAAATTTCTCAACAGACTGAAAAATATATTTAGTTTAAAAAGTTGTGCTTTCAGTAGCTTTTCTTGAAGGTGAAAGGTAGTAAGTTGTTAGCAGAAGTACAGGCAACAAGATTTGTAGCAAAAGGCGATATCTTTCTGTAGACTAAATGAAATAATCAGTCTAAAGCAGACAAGGGATTTGAAGTGCTAAAGGCTCCAGGTTTTGCCTTGTTTGCTGGTTACATTGGTTGGTGTAGTAAAACAAGAGACTCCTCCTTTCAAACCTCTCCACGTTGGCTCATCTCAGAGAAGCCTGCGTGCCTCAGACAATAAAGTTCAGCACAGAGATGGCTGGCAGTGCTGAGCTCGGCAGTGCCCTCCTGGCGGAGCAGAGAAAAAGGATGGATCCTTCTGGATTATCAGGTTAAGCATCACCTGGAGAAAAGAGACTCCTGTCAGAGCCTTTAATAATGATCCTTTTGAGCCACCATCAATCTTTACAGCTCGTTAATTGAATTTGCTGTTTAGCTGGGTGAGCCCTCTGTACAACATCATCCTTTTTTATATATCCTTTAAAGCCACAGAAACTTGACTGTAAAAAAGCAGCATTACAGCGAGCAGGCAGATAAACCCCGTGACTGCACCCTTCGTGCGACTCATGTTAGGAAACCAAATGGGAGATGAAGGAAAGGAGCAAAGAAATGGATGAAAGGAAAGAAAGGCGCAAACTGGCACCACAGAAGTATTTGATACCGTTAGCTGTGGTGGCATTCCCTTGGTGACAAAAGAACCACCCCCCCCACCTCGAATCTTTCATTAAACCCCCAAAAGCAAAGGAAGTACTTGCTCTAATGGAGACATTAAACAGGGTAAAACGTAACGGCGCTTGTCAGAAAAGAGGCGTTTCAGGCAGACTGGCTGGTACGCAGCATTTCAGCCTCTCACTGGAGCGTGGGTCTGCCCACCAGGCTGATGTCTATGGGTGGTGGCTGGAAGATCCGACCCCAGGACTTGGGGGGCCAAACACTACCAAGTGGGTAATATCGCGTGTCCCAGTAGTTACGAGGCAAAGGCTCAGTGATGCTGAGATCAGCGACAGGGTAGTGAAGAAGGACCAAAGCTCTGCAGATGGTGATAAGAAATATTTACATTTGAAACTTTTTCTCAGATGCAGCACAGAGAGATTTGGGAGCTGCACCACCTACATGCGCAACGCAAGCGTAGGTGGTGAAGGTGTTCTTTAACTAGTGAGGAAAAAATGCTTTTGTGAATGAAACAGGAACTTCTGTGGAATAGCTCCATCTTCTACAGCCCCTCATAGCTACAAGCAAAACACAAGATTATTGGTTTTCAGATCAGAAGATGGGAATTCCTCTTTGTTTTTCCTTGCTTTCTGTACAAGACAGAGATTTTCTAGACAGGGAAAAATATTCAGAAATATTTCCCAAATATTTTTTGTTTTAACCTTGTGCTAGGAAAAGAGCCATCTACTTCCAATCCTTTATAACAGAACATCAGAGGTAAAACCTTATAAAACAACACTACATACTGTCAAAAGCACACGGGCCTCTTAATTTACAAACATTTTGTGAAGGAACAAAAGAAGGGACAGCGCCGTGGTGGCACACATCCGTGAGCCACCCAGGCTCTCTGGCAGATGCAATTCCTACACTGCTGCTGCCTCCCTCCCCAGCTCCCGAGGTCGCCTCTGCCTGAGGTATCACCCACAGCCTGTTCTGCCTGGCTTCTGATCAAGCTTCCCACTGGGACTGTGGTTGCAGAATACAAAGACAATGCCCAGCACCTGCCCTTCTGTAACCAACTACATACAGAGGGAATTAGGGAATAAATCCCATTGCACTTCGCCCTGTAGCTTCCTTAGCACTATGTAATGTGGCTCAAAGACAACACCTGCAGTAAAAAACACACCCTACCCGAATAAATGTAAGGGACACCACTCTAAATAATCTCCTAAAGTAACTCACATTTGTATAAATCATCAGAGAATGGACCAACACACTCTTGTCTGAGGGGGCATGGTGCTTAAATCTTTGCAAAACAGCAAAGTTCCCCTTTGTTTTTTAACTGAAGGAAAAAGATGGTACTTTCTATGGTGTGTAGGAATTGCAAATATTAACCCTGATTGCTCAGAGCTGAATAGGAACAATCCTAACACATCCCATCCTTCCCACACAAGGTTAATAATGCAGGATCTGTCCTTCCCCAGCCTGAGATTTCATTAAATGGGTTCCCATTCAAGAAGTCTTTCTTTTATTTTAATGAACATGGTGTTCCAAAATAAACTTATTGCTGCATAAAGATGATGTAGCTTCAGTGTTCTAAAGGATGTGTTCAAGGCCTGTAAATGTTAATACTGTATTTTCCACAGAACCATTTGATAAACTTTTCTATGAATATTCCAGGCATGTTTTCTATTACAGCCACATTTCCCCACTCAGTCGCTGGGTTTCATTTCACTGTGAATAAGTAACTATCCAGGGATTTTTGGCAGCTTAGTGTTGTTCTAACCCGTTGGTCTTGTAATTAGCTCCAAATGTTGTTTCCATGAAGCTGTAGTCTTCCTGATGCATCCTAAATTCCACAGCTATCTTCTATACTTAGCTTATTATGTTAGTACCAGGGAACATTAATGTATTAATAGCATTAAAACTACAAAATGCTGCTGCCTGGTTATTTTCCAGGTACAGCTTTGAAAATGGAAGGTTTTTTCAATGTTCTATTCCCAAGGATGCACGTGTACATACTTTTACATACAGATGTATGTATCCTCTGGAGCACGTCAGCCTGAAAAGCTGTTTTGCCCAGAAGGTAGAGCTAATGATGAATTAGCGCTTACTCCAGCTTTTGCCTTTATGGTCACTTTATTATGTGACACCAGGAAAGTATCGTGCGTGCTGGCTGTATGTTCAGACAGGAAGAGCAAACGAGACAGCAGTTACACTGTAGGGTGGAGAGGTGGGCAGGGAAGGATCAATCCATCACTCCCAAGGAAAAGGTTCTTATGGGCAAATCCAGTTCTGACTCTGGCCTCCCTCTGTGAAATCATATAAAATTATTATTTAAGGACTAATTAAGATGGGTTTCACGAGCGCAGCCCTGAACTTTCCTACTGCCCAGAACTGGAAGGACCCTACAGCCCAGGTGAGACGGGAAAACAGCATTTGCCTAGATTCTGGCAGCAGTTTACCAGCAGCAAGAACACAGCCACCGAAGAGCTTCCTTCGTGATTTAGTCCATTGTGGCAGGAATGGGAAAAAGCATTATATCAGTTACACACTGGCTTACAGCTTCATTGGGGTTTTCCTTTCGAAAAAGCAAGTAATAAACCTGCATGAACGGATTAATTCTATAGCCAGAACAACTCCAGCATCCCTCGGGGTGATTGCTGGACAAGTGCACCGAGTCAGCAATAAACCTGCCGCTGTCACCTGCAACAGGCTGACCCTTGGCAGAGGCTGGTCGACTGCTCTCCTTGTTGTCTGGTAGTTGCCTGAAGTCACTGGAAAGTTGTTACACCACTTTAATTTGTAAACCTATTGATGAGCATCTAATGTTAATGAAATGTTACTGCCGAGTAATTTTGGCAGATGAAACTCAGTTAGATCACTGTGCATCTAATTTATTTAGTGCTAAGTGTTTGCCCTTGTTTTCTTCACACACTGAAATAGACAGATTTGGATGAAAACTTTGCATCTCAAATAAGACAATTCTTTAGAAAGTTAGACAAATTTCTATGTAAATGTTTTTCTTTGCGTTTCACAGAAAACTGCTCAAGGGTTTATATCCTGCCAAAATGGAGAGGGAAGGTGTGGGCTGCTCCCAGTGCCTACATACTCGTAAAACCCACCGTGAAGGAGATGCTCTCATCTCTACTAAATCATTTTGGCAAGGAACAACCAAGAGTGGTCTTATACAACCACACAGGTAGGGGAAGGTTCTGGCTGTGCCAACGTGTACTGAATTCAGAGCATCTGTGGTATCCTGCACCATAGTCTCCACAACATCCTAACCGACTGTCAATTTCTGACATTACAAACAACATATTAATCATGGCAGCCATCAGAAAGGACAACCTCAGCGTCAATAGGGAGGTATATCAGGTCCTGTGCACCGGCCCTGGTGTGCAGCCTGTGCACGGGTAGGAGCTGCCCTGCTCACACCTGCGCTGCGGTGGGTGGCTTCCGACACACAACAGGATGGGTGAAGGAAATCTGATACAGCATCTTTCAGCTGCCTTTCTCCAAAAATATGATTGAAATAGGGCAGCATTAGTATTTCTCCCAGCCAGAGAATAAAAATTCAATTTTTGTTAGCACAAACCCATAATCCTGTGTTTACCAATGCTTTCTCTATCTTCTACCAGCAAATGTAATCCTGAGCTAAAAAGATTTTTCAATTATCGTAGTTTCTAAATGACTGACTAAATCTAGCAAAACAGACAGGGAAAAATCTGCCCTGTCTCAGATCCCTGCACAAGTGCATGAGAAACGTTTTCCAATTTGTCGTATCTCTACCCAAGCACGCTGGCCCCCGTCAGAAGCTGGCAGCGTGCAGCAGCCGGAGGCTTAGCTCCCCAGTCCCTCATCGCTGTTCATGGGCTTTTATAATGCTGTTAGGACACAGCTCCACACTGAAGTTTGGGCATGTGTCCCTTACAAACTTCACCTGGTTCAAGCAGAAGGCTGTACTCAAGGGAGAAAGGAGGCAACCCAAGGGAGGTATAGCTGTAATTTAATTGCTGGATTTTTATTTGCTGGCAAATCCCTAAATGGTGATATATAATTACACCATGTGCCAGCTATTAGCTCAGCTCATCCCTCTGTTTTAGAGGGTGAGATAAAGCACTGAGACTCCCATCTGAGCAAAGCCGGTCCGGAGGGCTCAGCACCTCCCACCGTTAAGCTCGGTACAGAACAAGCCATGAGTCCAGCTCCTACTCCAGCACCACAGAGCTCCTGCCAGCCCAGCCGGCAAACAGCTCAGCGCACAAAACACCAGAGCTTGTGTCGGCATCTGTGTTACAGCTTCTCAGAGAAAACCTCAAGGAAAAGCCAATGGTTTTAGTACTGTGGGGACTACTAGCTCAGTCAGTTGAGCGTAGCGCTAACAACGCTAAGGTGGCGGGTTCGATTCCCGTTCGGTCCCCATGTGTTGCCTGATCTAGTCGAGAGGTGGCGTCCCTGGCGGCAGGGAGGCTGGATTAAAATGATCTCTAAGGTCCCTTTCAGCTTAGGCCATTCTATGATTCTATGATGCGCTTCCACTACAGCCGCCCCCTGAAAATAAGCTTTCGGAACAGCTGGAAGACTTACAAGGAGAGATGGACTTTGAGGTAGAACATCTCTTCATAAAAGGTGAGAAATAGAAATAACATGTAGTAAAGTGGTGTGTTTCTTTTTTCTCGTGTTGTACCCTGGAAAGGCTGGACACCTCGGAGCAGGCAAAGGCTCGGGGAACACGCACTCCCACAACCACCGCTAGGGTGGAGCAACTGCTAAAGCATGTGGCCAATGTCCAGAGGCATTCTCTGCAGCTTCAGTGGAACTTTAAGCTCAAGCATCAGCTCAAATGAAATCAAGAAAATAAACAATCCCTCTGCAAAAAACGATAGCAGTGCTGGATGAGAGTGAGCAGAAAGGAGTGGGGCTGTGGGAAGCAGAGAGCCTGTGCTGGGAGCACTCTACAGGCTGGAGGGAAAAAGTTCACTTTTTTTACTATTCCTCATCTTGAGCAGAGGTGCACAAAACTGTGACAACAAATCAAAATCAGATTTGGTCCTCTCTGGGAGTCCTCTCATGTTCTTCTAAATGGAAATATCTGAGTTATCATCTTTTCTATTTGGTGTGTCTTGTGAAATGAAAATAAGGATTTCTGCAGGCTTTCGCTCTCATTCTTTTATGTTTTTCCCTTTATCATGAATGTCTCTGAACAGAAGGTAACAAGTTACAGTGCTGCATAGAAAGCATTAATAGCCATTCATTCTGTGCAGGCAAATAAACAGAGAGCTTTAGCACAGAGAATGAGAGAAAATAAGGAAAGAGGAGGCACTGCACTTGCATTCCTCTCACATTTAAGCCCCCAGTGAACTTCAGCCGACATCTGGTATCAGTTTGCCAATACTCTGCTTTTACAGTTGACTAATAAATGATTACGTGTATCTGACGCCTAGCAACTATCAATTAACACCTTAAGACTAGATTAATTGATATGCCTTAATTTCCCTGTTGTTTTCTTCTAGGCAACACGCCTCCAGAGACCTGAAACTCCTCCTGCTTCGAATGAATCATGTTCTTTGTCTCCACTCTTGAGACACCACACACAGGGATGGGCGTTTTGGCAACACATTTGTATTCATTCAGATTGTCACAACTGCATTCTGCATCTGAGACAGTCCGAGGTACATGATTGATGGCCCTGTCCTTTAAAACATGATCAACTTGGTGAAATCAATCAATGGGATCTACTATGGCAGAGAAAACAGGGGAGGGTTTTCTTAAAGCTGTCTGTGTACTGTCAATTTACTATTTAATGTTTTGATACTGGTAAAGCAATTCTGAAAAGTCTCCATGATAAGCCCTACCTGGCAATAGCTCATGTATTTGCTAAAATAACTTCAATGTCCGCAGGATTAACTATGGACTCAGTAAGTATGAAAGCAGTAAATACAAGAAGACATATGTCATACAAATAAGAATCACACAGACACTACTCTACATCACGGATTAAATCTTTGTAACTATTTATGAAGCGTCCGTGGGGCTGGGAGCAGTCTGCTAGCACTGCTGCCTGTCGCTGCTCGCTACAGCATCCTCTACTTACTGTTTTAAGTTAAAACTTTATAGAACTAAAAAAATGTCAACCTAATCTTTTGTTTTCCTTTCAAAATACTGCTATAGCAACTCTGTTGGTTTTGTAGGGGAAGCTACAGAAAATCACCTGCTACTTCTTTTAATAAATTACTTGGACCATCTCTTCGGTCACTCAGCATACACTTTTCCTTGGCTACTGACATGTTTCTCCCCAGCCAGACCTGAATTTCCATGGCTTACAGTAGGGACTACAGGCAAATTTTGTATAGAAAACATTCATTCTGTCATCAGTTTGACTGCTTAACTTGGCAACATTTGTGTTCTCCTGATGGGAAGTACCTGTCTGCATAGGATGGACGATCAAAGTGAAGCCAGAGTCCCTTGTTAGAAGAACCATCATGCAAGAGGGAACATAAATCTGACATTTTATTTAGCTATTACAGCTAAAGCGCAGCTCACAATAATGAAGGAAGAGCACTTTCCCAATAAAACCAAGGATAAGTGAGGAGAAGTGAGGGCTGAAAGGTTGCTGAGTCAGCTATTTAGAGCACAAAACCAGACTGACCCTTACTTAGATAAACTGCATCCAGGCCATCAAGACCAAGCATTACACGCTGCAGACCAGCTCAATGGAAATGCCACAGGAATCCCTCTCTGTACAGATACTGTTAGCCTCAAAGGGGCTGTTTGGGAAAACTGGGGTAAATGCTTACCTTCAGTATTCATGTCTTACACATTTGCAAACCCGCCTGCTGTGGCTCTGCGCCCTTTTGTTGACCAGAAGGAACTTTCACGGAAGGGGAATACATAACCATGCATCACTTCATCCCTACCAAGATAAACAAACAGCTGCACGGTGCCAGGATAAAGGTGGGCATTCCATCTCCTTTATTCCTTTTGCATTTTTATGAAAGGTGCCCCTGGATTTCCTCAGAGGAGTTCCCCCAGCTTGAGGACTGACACCTGTACTGCCCACCCGGAGGGTGCTGGGGACCTGCAGCCTGCACCCACTTGCCAAACAAGCCTGGTCTGGCTTTAGACTTTCAGAGTGGTCTCGATTGAGATGGTGGAGTCAAAATCTACTTCTGCAAAGGTACCTCTGGAAATAGCACATTGCTTTCAGATGTTCCAGCTGGGAAATGCTCTCCTGATCCTCCGCACCTACAGTGGTGGGACAGATACGTGCCATGCGCTGCTGCTTCCCTTCTGCTCCCTGGGAGAGGAGGAGGAGGTGGGACCAGTGGAACGTGCTAAACATCCTGCTAAGAACCCTCACAATCAAGTAATACGTACATAAACAAAGCAACACAGTAAGCTACATAAATAACTGTTTCAGAGGTCAGTGTTTACTAACAGTCACAACCTAATGACTCCTTACATTCGGCAAGACAAATCATGGTAAACTTTCAAAATATCTCTCTTTTCCACAACAACACCCAAACGTGATCCATCCAGCAACAACTGCCTGGGAAGCTGGGATTGTACCTGAGGGAGAAAGGGGATTGCAGGGAGGGGAGGAATATCCCTTTTCCCTCCAGAACACACACACTGGAGCTGCCCCTTCAGCCCAGAGTTTGCCCCGTGGCCCTGCTAATGCCAGCAACAGCCTGGCCCTGGAAGGGAGCTGCACCAGAGCCCTCCTGCCATCCCGGCCCAAAGAAATTATGCTGCACTTCTTCAACATTGTCAAAGCAGTTAGCAAATAAACAACTAACAAGAAGCAATTGAAGAAGTGTTGCTGAACAGCAGATTGCAGAACTGTGAATGAGATTCACGGCTGCGTTCTTAACAGTCATCTTACTCCGTCGTCAACATTTTAATTCAATGGCACGAACACAACTTTATTCATTGCAGAAAGCCATTTGGGGGGATGCTGAATTATTTATTGTTTGAAGCAGCCGGACAAACTGTTTGTTAAAACAAAATCTCAAGTAACGAAGTGCAGTTTAAAAGGCACAGGGTGTACCCTCCACATTTTAGACTCTTCTCTGAAAAACTGAGCAAAGGAGCTGCCTTTGAACATTTATCTCCCAGGTGATGGTTCTTCTCAGAGCAGGCATGTGGCTGCACACTCTGCAGTGCTTCCAGCTTCTCCCATCCCATCCCCAGCAACAAGGGCTCTCCAGCATCCCCGACACTTTCCTGCAAGGCACACCTGAAGCCTGTGCTGAAACCAGGGACAAGTTTTTCTGCTCCACTCAGCCACAGTCCCTGACTTTTCAGAAGCAACAGAGTATGTTAAAGACTGATCGATTGGGTTGCGAGGTTCTGGCTTTGCAGAGGAGCTGCCTAAGTCTTTAAGCGTGTTAGTTTCAAACACCCAATTTGTTGGGCTTGAAACTCCAGCACCTAAGTAATAAAATTTTTAAAAATATTAATTTAAAAATCTGAGTTTTCCACCTAAAGTGCGTAAAGCACTTACAGACTTTACATTCACTGGGGGAAGCTCTTGCCCTTCCCCAGGCTGCTCACGGGGCACAGCCAGCTGTGGCCCATGTGCCAGCTACTGGTGTTGCCCAGGAAAGGAGCGGGACACCAGGCTGTGGTCAGAGATGGGGCAGAGACAGATGGTGGGGCTGGACCAGAGGACAGGCTCATCGGGACACAGTGCTGCTGGCAGGCAGCAGCTGCCTCCCCAAAACACCCAGCCCAAGCGCAGCCCAGCTACGTCCCAGCTCAGCCCTTACTCATGCCTCACACCACTGGTACGCAAGTGACTGACTGAAGATTGCTTTAGTTGTCTCAACTCTTGTTACAGAGGATAATATAAACCACATCTAATTCTTACTGCTTGCTGTGGCCTTGAACCAAATGACTGCAACGGAGACTAATGTAAAATGAAAGCAAAAATAAAAAAGAAAATTGTCATGGAATTTTGCATAAACTATGCCAGAACATATTGCCTGATTTCTTAATTTCATTGAATTTGATTAATGTGCTATTGCTAACAACACATGTTGGAGATAGTCCTCAAAGGACCAATAAGATCATGCAGGTGTTTATCTGGTTCCTACACTGAGAAAATGTCAAAGCAGAAATATTTGCCACTTAGAGTGCTTTAGACAACTTCTGAGTGTCTTAAAGGCATTCTGCACACAGTGTCCTTAACCCCATCAGCCGTCCCCGGCCGCATCATACCGAGGTGAGATATAGAGCGAGCAGTTGAGGGAATATTTGTCAGCAATCTGAAACTGCCATGGGCCTGTCTTTTTTTAAATTACTATTTAATTATTATTTGAGACTGTCCACAAACTGCCTGTGACTTTGCAGTACCTTTCTCTCCAATCAGGAGAACTGACGCTCCTCCACATTAGAGGTGCTTTCTGGCGCTCCTGTGAGTCTGCAACACCCGCACTGCGAGGGAGCGCTCCTTGCATCTGCTGCTGCATGCCCGTATCCTATAGGAGGCTCAAGATGCTTTTTGAGCAGCGCTTAAATTCTGCGTCCTTGCCTAAACATTCACAGGATACTATTTTTCAAAGGGCATTTTGAGCCAGTGTCTGTGAGTCCATCCAAAATAGCAGAAAAACTGGTTATAAAGATATCAGTCAGACTTGCAAAAGCATCCTCAGAAAAAGCCCAGGATCAGCAGCAAGTCTGTTGCCAGCATTTTACCCTGAGAGCAATTATTCTGCAAGCTTTCACATCTGTCATTTTAAATTTTATTTACAGTTCAGGTTGCCAGAGCCATAAAAGAAACAAGAAGGCTTCAGCATGAAACTAATTCGTGCTGTTTTGAAGACTGGTCAGGTAGTAGAGATATGATTAAACAACAGCTCCTAGTTATTCTCCCATTTCCCTCCTGTTACACAGCTAATGCTTAAACAGTCTCAGTAAAACTAAAAGAAAATAAGGGATTTCCCTGAATTTCATTATCAAATAATTTACTTTCCTGCTATGAAATAATCCTGTTGACTTCTCCTTTGTACCACAAGAGAATAAGGATAGGGGAAGAAGAGTTTCAAAGGTTTTTTAAGGACATGAAACACTGTGTCAAAACCACATATGGAGACACAAAATTACAAAATTTTCCATCAGGAGGCTTTCACACCGAAGAAAATATTAAGCAAGAGGCAAAACATCTGTAGGTATATTAAGAGGTCTGCAAAATTGAAAATAAATTAGTGAAAACTATTTTCCTTCATCTCCTACAAGCAGAAAGAAGTCACGATCTTGCAGAATCTGCACTTAGCTGGATGTAATGTTTACTCTGCTCTGGAGATTAGGGCTTTTGCACTAGAGGCTTTTTGGACCACCTGGCATGAAAGTAACAGCCATGATTTAGCACCTCTTTTTGACATGAAGGAAAGAGTTTGCCAGCGTGGCCTCAACATCTCAGCTGTGTGCCTATACCACCATTCATCATAAGCCATGGCAGGAAAGAGCACACGTGAGGTCATTTTGATCACAAATGTATTTTCCTCCAATTTGTTTCAGGCTATTTTCTATCATACGCCAAGTCTTACAATACCATTGGGTTCAATTATTGTCCAAAAAAAGAACTGGCTCTGAGGTTGGCAAGAGTATATTTTGGGGACTGTGTAATAATGTGGAAAACACGTGGTTTGAACTCTCTAGTCCAAAGGGCATTTTTTTTCTGAATATCAGAAATCATGAGCTCTTCAGCAATGGTGGGGAACAGAAAAACAAAGAGCAGTCTCAGGCTGTGGGACACATTCCAGGAACATTTTAGAAATTTTGAGGGGGAAACATGAGTACATCCTGCACCTGGATGAAAAATTGTTCAGAGGGCAGGTCTGAATCAAGCTTCCCACGCCGTGCCAAGCGCTCTAATCACTCGGCTCAGGGGCTTTGGCAGGGGAGAGGTTACTGCCACCACACGCTAACAAAGCACCTGCCTCTGCTGCATCGGATTTATTATACGGGCTTGAAAATTAAACACTGTTTACATGACAAATGAACAATTCCAGCATTTGCAGCAAACTTAATTGACAAAAAATGTTCCCCTGCTCTGCTCACCCTCTGCCTCCCCTGCTTTCAAGCACTTCTGCTTGTTCTGTGCACACATTGCCCTTGCTGCTCCTAGAGCTCCCACGAAATGCAATTCCTTAAATTCACTGTAGTTAAGCTACCCGGCACCAAGCAAAAATATAGTCCCCAGGCCACGATTTCTATGATTTTGCCCTATACCACACAGAGTCAGTAAAAACTTCAGTCCCTAGGAAGCACCATAATCGCACCCCAAAATATTTCCTGAGCTTGTTACTCACTCAACTCACTGGCTGCATAGCTGATGAATTTCAAAGCAAAACTCAGCCCATTTTGCATGGAGAGAGGATGCTGGAATATCATCTCACAACGACACTGGACGAAAAAAAGCCATTAGCATTAAATTATCTGCTCCCAGATAATTTCCCAGATGATTCACTATAAAAGGCTCTGAAATGGTCTCTTGCTCTTTTTCTTTCATAACATCTCATTGTCCTCCAGACTTGAGGAGCTGTAATTTATCAGGCTTTTATCTGCATCAGGGCACTGTTTTCGGCTGAGTCCCTGATTACAGGAGAAGTGGCAAGGCCAAGTTTGCTGGGCTGGAGCATTAACCTATAAGTGACAGAGCACAAGTCATGGATCCTCTGTGAGAGGATGGGGCTCTAATAAACTTAGAGGGGTGCTAGTGATACCCCCCATCATCTCATCTGGGCAGCACTCAAGGCTTTTTCCTTTGCGGATAATTATTCATCAGGAAAGGGCATGGCATGGCATGACCAGTCCCAGGTGCTGGGCGATTGCGTAGCTATTTGTGAAGCTCAGAGCGGCCACCTTGGTGTCTCTCTTGAGTAAAACCTAAGCCACCGTGCTAACGGCAGCAACTGGTATTGCTGGATTTTTTTCTGGGACAGATTTTTGCCCTCTGTGCTCTTCCCTGTCACTGCAGAAGCCTGTGCCAGCCCCCTCCCCACCCTGCTCCAGCACTGACCTCCCGCACAGCAGCAGGCCTGGAGATACTGGAGTCCCAGTTGATCTCCTTAACACCTTGTGGTGCATCCTTCCCATGTCCCCAAGGCCACCCTGAGCTGCCACTGCCTGGGGAGGTGGTTGTCCTCTCTCTGCCCACCCACCACTCCCAGGGATGCCTCCTAAAACCACAACCCTGCCTCAAAACAGCCCTACGTCCTTTTGTGACTGGCAGAAAGGAATCAAGAAAACAAGGTCCTACGATCCACAAACAGGCGTGAAAATAATTAAAGAGAGTCACTGTCATGACAGCGGGCTCTGCATCGTGCAAGAGGAACTAGCTTAATTATAATCCCCAAGGCGATGCTGAGCGCTGCTTGCTAAACACACCGTGTGAAATTCCAGCTGCCTCCTCAACAAACTGAGATAAACACACAAAATCATTTGTTCCAGGTGCACGTGTGTGGTTGCTTTCTTATACAGGGTAACAAGATTACTACAAAGTTTGCATTTTTCTGTTTAGTGAAAAATTTGGCCACCTCAATAATTTACACCAAAAGAAAGTAACAAAAGCTGTAATTAAATCAAGTGATAAATAGATATTTGTTAAAGAAAAAAAAGATTTGTGCAATTCTTTATCTGTACCATTTATCATATCTAATGTGATTTTGGGTGGGCAGAAGTGACTCAGTGACAACTACTAAAAGAGGGTTTATCAGACGTTTTTGTCAGCATCCAAATCGTGCCGTTTGGCTTCCATGCACTCACTACAGCCAGCCAGTCCCGCAGAGCCCGAGTGACCCAGCTTCAGCCACAACCTGCACAAC
>NW_009708429.1:26127-79452 GCF_000703405.1 Apaloderma vittatum | reverse complement strand
AGCAGGAATTCAGGTTTCTGGTGACGGCTCACAGTCCCTACACCCACCAGCCACCCAGTGCTGCTTGGTTCCCTGCACGGGGCTGAGTTTTGCCACTTTATCCCCGTGTGTTGCCAAGTGCCATCTGGCAGAGCTCCTGCACTCCAGTCCCTGTGCAGTTATAAATGGATCAGGGACCTGTCAGGCTGCCAAGCGAACCATCATTATCATTCAAGATATCATTTAGTGCATACTCCACATGGCAGTCAATTGCTTGCGTTATAATCACCTCGTAAAACCGCGACTCCACAGATATAATATCCCTGTGAGACAGTCTTTACCTGTTACATTAAACTTACAGATATTTAAAATGTCAGATAATCTTTTATCTGAATTGCACCGCTGTCTAATACAGTCAATCAGCCAGCTCTGGCACACGGGTTTTGGTTGTCAGGAAAGAGGTGGAAGGAAGCAGCTTTTCTGCATTTGCTTGCAAACGTCCCATTTGTCTTCCAGTGCAAGAAACTAATTTTGTTGTGTATAACCCCGAGTCCTTTGGATATTCAACTGCTAAATTTGAAAGATGTCTTTTGAAGACAAGGCAGCTTGTCATACTGCAAAGTCTTCCATTTATTTTACCTTCACTTTACATATTTTGCAATAACCTTATTTTTAAAGTAAAATTATGCCAAAAGGATATAATTGTTTGTACATTGTTTTAAAAAGTGTTTTTCACTGCTATGGTGGATTTCTTACTTGGCTACATGGCTTGCTGCTCCAGGCAATGTACCATAAACCCACACTGCCCACACATACCAGCATTCCCACAAACACTCCCGCTGGCTTTTGGGGCGCTGTGGCCCAGCGAGGTCACCCCATGCCCTTGCACAGGCTGTGCCCGAGCCTCCCTCTGCTGACTGGGCAGGGCCACTGTTCTCAGCTCAGCCGCTCTTGACAAGCCTACACAGGTGAAAACCTTCCCTTCCCTGCTTTTAGGGGTTTTACCTGAATCCACTCATTCCGTGGGTTAGCAGTCAGAACTAAATTAACAGCCTTAAATCTAAGCCAGGTGACATGCCCAGAGCCTCTCTGCTCCTGGGTGAAGCAGAGCTTCTGCTGTCCCAGCCCGCTCCCCTGGCGCTCAGCAGGCATTGCATTCCCCAGATATGATAGCGGGAGTCATCTCCGCCTCTTCTGTGTAACTCAGTTTACTGATAATTGTATTTATTGCTGCCGTGCTGTTGTTTACATGCCTCTGTTATTAGATTGCTTTGTGGGGAGCTGGTTTAACACAACATTCAACACCCGGGTTTAAATTACTCTGTGCGAGCGCCAAAAGGCCAACGCAAGAGACACATCGTACACTCCTGTCCAGCTTCTTTTCCCAATTCCCAGAAATGCTTAGTTAAGCTAGTGTCTCACTGAGCTATCTCCAGATCGGTTCGTAGGGATTTCTGTGTTTCTTTTATCATGCAAAACATTTCACACTGGTCACAGTATCTTTATGGCAATACAGCGCCATACATTTGGACACGAAAAAAAAAATCACTTGATGGGTCTCAGTCTGAGACATATAGGATGCAACTTCAGAGGATGTTGGGAAATCATGTGTAATTGCACCATAAAGCAGAAACTGTGCTTAGAATGAGCACTGGAGTCGGTGGGAGTGATTTCTACCACCAAACTTCCCCTCCAGCTAATGAAACCCAGGGGAGTTTAAAGAGCGACATTAAACACTGCGTGTGCATGTTTAGGACTAGCACTCATGAACGAAGCTGCTCTTTGTAGGAGCAGCTACAATTTCTAAAGAAGCCTGTTGTTATAATGACTCCAGCTCGTTTTGCAGGTGGCAGAGGCTCGGCAGAGCCCAGCCTGAGCATCTGCCCCACGTCAGGCCGTGCTCAGGGTTGGACTAGATGATCTTTTGAGGTCCCTTCCAACCTCTAACATTTTGTGATTCTGTGATTTTGTGAAAGAGGCAGGTGAGTAACATAATTTCCAACTGAAATTATGTGGGATTTGTTGCCCTTAAATAAGTCAGAATTAAGAATTTGACATGCTACGGTGACAGCAGACCAGTGTAAGAGAATATAATTTCCTTTCTGGAGAACAACTAGTGTGTACCTCCAGCTGGGTCAAAGTCACTTTATTTCAGTCTGGGAGGACCAATCTCAAGCGACATATCTCTAGCTCCCTTCACTTTACACACACTCTTCAGCAAGATCTTGAATAGCATGGATGTTCACTCACTGCACCACCTCAGAGTATCATTTCCATTTGTTATGACAAATAATATGGTATCTACACGCCAAAACAAACAAACAAAAATGTAGCCAAGTGACAGTTCTCTTCCTCTTTTTTTCACAGCACGAGTAAAGCACTTTTAAAGACCTGCATACTTCAAGTACTCAAACTTGACTCTTGCCCATTGGAAGGGTACCTGGGAAGCTCCAAATCAGTCAAGGGAAGTCATCAAAGACAAGGATTTAGCTGCTGATTTTTTTTTAAGTCCTTTTGAAGTAAGCTGGTGTATAAGCACAACTCATCTTTTACCTCTCTCTGCTCTCAGACGCAAATTAGCAGTTGTGACTCCACACAGGCTTCCTACAGGCAATGCTGGTCACTCCTCCCTGCCCCATCTCCCAGCCATCCCCATCTGCAGCATGTTGGGCTTGGGCTTGGCCAGACTGGCAACCCAGCAATGCAATTTGTTTGCATCTTTTTAGCTAAGAGCTCTTCTGCTCTGTGCACAGGTCTAGACAAAGCTTACTGCTCCATCCCTCCCTTGGCTTTGAGCACACGGCTCCTGCGAAGCGCGGCACGGCCAGATACTAAAATCATCATTACAAGCGTTCTGGGATAAGCACCACATTGAGAGTCCAAGTCCACCTTCATTTGCATGGCAGCGATGTGCTGCAGCATTTTGCCTCCCCCAGCCCTAACGAGGCAACACGTACCCAAGCTGCTGACAAACCTGTAGCTCCTTAGAAAGGGCTCCAGCCTCTGAGCACGCTACTTAGAGCTGCACAGTACCACAAAGGACCCCGTTACCCCTCCACTAACACGAGGAGAGATCAATGGAGGGCAGCAACTCCATTGTGGCTGGAGGATGGTTCCTCCTTCCCATTCACCCCATGGATCCTGGGGAGCAGATGGCACAGTGTGACCACAGACCCTCCACCGCAGCATGAGACGGACATGGTGGGGCTCTGAATGTGGGAAACAACACTGCCTAAATGAAAGCTCAGAAGGTTTTTCAATAAAAATAAAGAGAACCAACCCCTTAGAAGTGGATTTTTAAATAGAGATTTCTCTTCTTGTGTTCTGTTTCCCTCAGGTATTCTGAGCTGCAGAATACTTCTAACTGTGGTTATACATTTGCTTTAAATTAATACTAATCTACTAACAGTGATACTGTTGCTTTAGTTAGTGTTCTTGAACAGTAAAATACATTCCATGACCACACCTCAACACATAGGCCCTTAACTCTGTACACAGTCAAAGAATTAAACTACACGGAGATTTCTAAAAAGTTCTCCAAGCACTCTGGGAACACTTAAGTTTTCAGTGCCACAAAAATTCCTCTTAAGTTATGGAAACATTTCCCAAGATAATTTTAGTCATGCGAACGGTACTATATTGCTTAGTAAGTTCACTTCAAAGTGGGTGAATTCTCCGAATGCAGAAATACTACAGGTGACTGCTGCTACTGCCAACAAAAGTAAGGCCTAAGGAAAAGGGGAAAGTACTGTTATTCAAAAGAGGAAGTGTATTTAAAAATGATCAGAACATTGCTCAACTCTCCACCGTGAGACATTTCAATCACAGAAGCACAACGGATAAGGGAGTGGGTTTATTCCTGGGCTTGCGGCAGTACTGGCACCCACACGTTAGTTCCAAACATGGACTGAGGGCTGAGCAGGGGAAAAAAGTGATGCTTGGCCATTTGCATCCTGTGAGAAGGCATTAATATTAGCTACGACCAGTCTTACAGCAACCACTGCTAGGTACTCTGTAACAGACTTTATTCATCCTGAGGCTCAGTTCACATTCTTTCTTGCATGCATTAATAAGGGGTAAAAAAAAAAAGTTATTCGTTATCTCTCTTCCCTGAGAAGTAGGTGAAATTAGAATCAATACAACATAATAGTAGGACTTCTTATGCAGAGGGTTAGAATTAATACATTTTGCACAATGTCAACGGGAAATTCCAGGTTTGGGCCATCCAGTTTCCATAGCTCAGCTTTTCAGCAGCCTCAGTGTCTCCACCGAGCACACCCCACCTCAGAGAAGCACAAGCTAATAGATAATGTTCTTGCTTATCCAAATATTTAAGTGTTGACACTGTTAAAGTCCCCTTCATTTAATTGGTAACGTTTTTCCCAAGGGACACATGGAGAGGAGCCAGCTCTCTAGTCCCTTTCTGACAGCAGCATTTTCCTTGTTCCCCTGCGTCGTTAAGCAAGAAAGGGCAGCAGGCACTAACTGCTTTTAATACTTGTCTGTATTGGCTACAGAGAAGCCATTGTCAGCAAAAAATAATTGGCAACTGCCACTATTCTTGCTGGTGAGCTCTTTCTCCAGAATGTTTTAATCTTACTGCGGTCCTTGGCACACGCCACAGAGCTCTTGTCCTGGCTTTTCACTTGGGATATTTCCAATTATTATTATGCTTATTTATGGTGTCCCTGAAGAAAGACACGTGCAGACTTTAATAGCAATGTACCAAGAAAGTTATTGTAAAGCTCTCTAAAATAAATGAGATCTTTCCAACAACCTTGATTTTTGGCACAGCATGGACACAGAATGAACTTCGCTGGACTTTGCTGCCGGAGTCCCCAGAGCACAGAGAGCAACCTCGGGCCACCTGCCCCAGCTGCGGGAGCAGCCTGAAGGCTACCAGGCCCTGCAGGGGGACAAGCCAGCCCCACTGCTGGTGGGAGGATCCAGATGCGAAATCTTCTCACCTGCTCAGCAACAACTCAGACAGAGAGACTAAACCCATCAGGTGTCTGAAACACCCTGTAGGCTTTGCGCTGAAGATAAACCTGTTAAAGCCTCCCCTTTTGTTCTCTCTCATTCTTGGCAGGGAGCTCAGCTTTACACAGTGCCAGACTGCCACCTCAGACCAGCAAAATACTAAGCACTAGGGCAGGTCGAGCCCTTGAGCCATTTCCAAACACCTTAAATGGGAAACACATCCATAAACACCTGAGTTTATCTGGGAAATGTATGTGAAGGGTGGACAGTCTGACCTTGCCAGGTTATTTTAGTGGCCACTGACACTAAAACACTTGGGACTCACCCCTGCTTTGTACTTCATTGGCGAGACATTAAAGCTTGCTTTAAGCCTTCAGTGTTTAGGGTAAGCCTGTGAATATAAGAGAAAGGTTACGATCCCCAATTGCATTGCTGATGAAGCAGAAGGTGTCATGTCCAAATGTCCTCAGATCTCCAGTGACCAGATGGAGATCTGCCATCCAAAGGGTCCCAGCACAAGCCCTGCTCGCCAGCTAACTGCCGTTCCCCTCACCAGTAAGGCTGGATCTTTAAATTCCAGTGCTGGAGCCCAGTGGCAACTTGGCTAATTGTCTTGCCTTGGCAAAGGCAGGAGCCAGCGCTCCGGTGGGTACGAACTATGGCTTGTGGAAGTCCCCTGAGGGCTCTCAACCCTGCACCCCATGCTGCCTGCACCGCTTCAGAGATCACAACAGCAAGTCAAGATGCTCCTTCCCTAAAATGAAATTCGACATAAATAGCTATCTGGGTCTTTGTCAGCAGCTCCTCACTTCCTCCTGCCCAGGGGCAAAGCCATAAATATGTTTCGTGCTCTCAGGAAATGTGACAGTTATTATTCAATAACTGAATTATAGGTTCATTCTTGGAAAGGAATAACGGCAGGCAGGGAAGGGCAGGAACGGCAATGTTTTACTTCACAGGAACTGAAATACCTCAAAGAAATATTAAATCCATGATAGGAAACACTGGTGAGCACTTTGTACTTTGGCAACTTTCTCTCATTTTGGAATTACTGTTTTCAATTTTTAAAGGTGTTTGTGATGTACGGAATATAGAATAGCAAACACATTAAAAATGCATTTGCTTCTAGTGTTGCATCTTTATAATATGCTAGGAGTTGTGGAAGTCGGGAAGGCTGGGATTTTGTGGGAAGCTAAGGAGTGCAGGTGTCTACTGGGACTGTGTCCTGCACCGGCTCCGTCAGCCACTAACCTTATTAATCTGTGTCCTCACCGTGATCACTTCTCAACTAATCATATCGTGTGGTTTTAGACCTGTTGCTATTCCCTGATCTAAAGGAATCATCATTTTCTGTGCCTAAGGAGATTTGCTATCCGTTTCATTGATGCTGAATATCAACTTTAACATTGATGCTAAAGCCACCAACCAAGGCAAAAACTTTCCCTTCAACTACAAAACTTCAAGGTGGGGAGCAGGGACCTCACCCCTTTGTTTCTTGTGAAGGAAAAGGGGTGAGAGCAGCGAGCCCTGCATTCACCATGGGATGAGGTATCCAGGGATGCCTGTTGGCTGGAGGGACAGTGCTGAAAGTTGAGGCTTTGTCTTTGAAAGATAAACCTGGAAGGCCGACAGACACTGGGAGGGAGCAGTGACTGGCATCGTGAATACATGGGTTTCTCTTGTCAGATCCAACTTTTATCTGAACACACCCAGGCAGCAGGACTCCTGGGTTTGGTAATGCAGTGATACACGTAGGAGCACACAGACACAGACCCATACGCCGACACACAATGCGTCTGCCCCACTTCACGCCTTTAGTTTTTGTGCGTGCTCGCCAGACAACACACTGATTCACTCGGCGCCTGCAGGGTTTGGTATGTTTAGGTTCACTCACCATGAAAAATCTGTTCTGTGTTTGCATCTCCCTCGGAGGAACACCACCTCACATGGCAATAACCGCCTGCTGAGCCTGCCAGTATCACTTCTGCAGGCGCCTGAACCAGGTTCCTGATCCTGCACAACATCCCCTGGACAATCAAAGCTCATCTGTGGTGCGAGAGGCTGGGGAGCACAGCGACCTGAGCTCCACCTCCCCAGCCATGCCAGGAGCTGCAGCAGCAGTCACAATTCAATGGCAGGAGCTAAAAGCACGCAATATTCAAAATATCCCTCCTGCAAAAACAAGTAGTGTGGTGCTGATCCCTCCAAAGAGCCCTTTAATGAAGGCACTTCCACCTAGGCAGGCAGCTGGCACCTACGGAGGGAAACAACGCAGCGTGTGAGCTCCTGAGAAGAGAGTTATTCTGTGTGCTCCCATGTCACTTGTGATTAACAGCAGACTTCATGGCTTCTATGGTGCCTTTGTAAGAAGTCAAGCTGTTTGGAAGGAAATGGGCCGTGCTCAGGCTCTTATCACCCGTGCAGAAAGAAATGATCCAGCATCAGTGAAGTGGATGGGAAATCTCCTTATGCACAGAAAATGATCATATTCCTTTAGATCAGGGAATAGCAACAGGTCTAAAACTGCACAATATTGTTAGTTGTGATCATGACAGGGAGACAGTCTAATAAGGCACTGCAGACATAAGGAGGAGGTGCACAGTTCTTGAACTGAACAGACTCATTTAGACAGAACAGCCTGAGAGAGAAAGTAGGAAACAGAAGGTGCCAGCAAGATCTGAGGAGCACTGCCCTGTGACTGCATGCTAATTAGCAATTTGGAATTGTAGAGAATTATCACAAGCAACATTCTTCTTCTCCCATCAAAGACTGTCCTTTTTCAAAATCAGAGGCTTTCCAATAATTCCTTAGTATATATTTCTCTTTTTAACTAGTTTTCCCCCTCCTCATTCATTCTGTGGTTTTCATTTAGGTCTTCTCTTCTAGGACTTCTCTTTATCTTTCGTAATTGCTTTCGGAAACAGCAAAGCTTAAGGCATTATTTGCAGCTCTCTCCATTTAAGCACAAAGACTCACAGAAATTTCTACTGACACATAAATAATTTTTTAGAAATTAAAGGAAAATAAAAAGGGAAGAAAAATCAGAACAATAACTTTCCCAAAGACAGGACAAAAGCATCATGTTTTACCTCTGATTGCATCACAGGTTTTAGCCAAGTCTATAAGGACATAGCATGTGAAGGCAAGGGACCTGTGCCCCACGTAAGCCACATAAATATTGTGTCCAGTCACCCCTCACAGTCCATACTACGATATATCCAAGTGCACTTGCACAAGGCATTTACACAAGGGACCACCGCAGAGTTGCACAAGTTGCATCTTAGTCGCGGCCCTGGTGATTTTTTGAGCTTCCTGCTTTGTTCTCCTTAACCTTTTTGATTATTTTTTTTTTAAAATGTAATAACAATAACCTCTGCAGAGCTGGGCATGCTGATTTTATGGCCATAAGGAAATGAAAGCACAAATACTGGCACCCGCACCAGTGCTGAACCTCCCAGGTAAAGGAAAACTCATGTCCTCCGGATGCCCATCACAAGCTTTGCACTGGGTGCCCTCCTAGGCATAGGGAAGCTGAAGTAAAGGCAGAGCATTTTATAGACCATATGTCTGGTTTTCTAAAGGCATCAGTTAGGCAGGAACTGAGTTCCAAGACCCAGAGTTTTTCAGGGAGACTCAAAGTCCTAAATCCTTACCGCCCCTCAGAAGAGAGACTTATCTGCAGGTTTGTGAAAGGATTTAAGCACATAAAGCTGTAGTCAAATAACTCCATACCACCTGACAGAGGGACATTCTGAGGCCTGGGGTCAGGGTTCTCCCCTTCCAGGTATATTTTTCTGTGATTTTACAAGTGAATTTTCAGGCTTGACTAAATCTCCTTTTCACAGTGAAATGAATAGGCAGGATCGTTTTAACTTAGAAACCTCACCAATTGTTCTGTGCTTTTCAGATGGGAAAATAACTAAAAGAATAGTAGTGCCTGAGCCATTTGAAAGCATTCTGAAGTTTCAGGAGCCTTTTTAAGCATTTCCCTGAACTGTGCCTTCTCCACCTCTGCCAGGTCAGGTGACTGCAGACGACTGATTTCTATAAAACTGGGAGTGGTGGAGGATAACCCCCACTTCAGCAGTCCCTGCACCCCTACACGTGCAGCTCTGAGACAGCATCCCTCAAGAATGGCTCTTGCTTCCCTGGGATCACAGAATCACAGAATGCAGGGAGTTGGAAGGGACCTGAAAGGATCATCTAGTCCATCCCATCCCATCCCGTCCCATCCCTGTGGACCCAGCGTGGGAGCTGGGCTGCCACGTCCCATATTCGCTCCCATTCACAGCAATTTGTGCTGCCTCTGGATCTGTATTTCCATTTCCGTGCATAAAGCTGAAGTGTTTTTAGTGGAAGTAGAATTATCTATTATAACAATAAAATTATTTTATCTACACAAGCCGGAGACAGTACGTATAGTCCAACCAGCGCATTCAGCCTGCCACCGAGACTTAAAGCTTTTCCATCAGAAATAGCATCTAGAGCATTATGAAGTTGAAAACATCTTGAATTGATCTGTCACAATAAGAAAAACACTTTCTTGATGTTTGCCTTCTTAAACTCTACTAATTTAGTGGAAACAGTTTTCCAGGCAGCCACTAAGTCACTGATCGTGCTTTGCATGCTACCCAGGGTCGCAGGGCAGGGAGAGGAATGCGCTTCTCCTGCTGGTGTGTAGGCACAGACCTACCACACTTTGCCTTTGGAGAGGAAGCAAGCATGCTCTGCACCACAGTCACAGTTTCAAGATAAATTTCAATAATAAAAAAGTCACAACATCAGAATTGCCTCCTTGGTCGCAAGGGAGACAAACTGGATGGGAGCAGCAGAAGTGTAAATCAGCGGGGTTGGTTTGACAGAGATTACAGACAGCAAATCCTGAGTTGCTGTGCAGAGGCAGGCAGAGTACAGTGGCCAGGATAAAACAAGCAAAACATCTTGGGAATTTAAATTCAATATTCTTTTTTCGTAAGATGAATTAACTTCATTTTCCTGAGGGACCACAGATTGCTTTCCTGAAGCTTTTGCCCCCCTCCTCCAGAAAAGACATCCCTTCCCAAGTCTGCCTTCTCTTGAAATGATGCTACTAATCTGGCGCCACAGATTTTGTGTTGTAGCGAGTACATACTCCAAAGGCATTGCTTTAAGCACAAGAAAATATTAGTAACCTGACTCATTGGAAAAGATTAAATATCTGACTAGTCTAAGCTTTGAGCCCAACCCTGCTGACAACCAACCCAGCACTATAAGCCTCATACCATTTTGTCAAAAGTCTTAATCTTTAGGTCAAAATAACTGTAAAATGTGTAATTTTTATTTTTCATAATGACAATGAACTTCTGGGAAATTATTTTATTTTCTGGGAACTGCATTTTTTTAAAAGCTTTGCTCGAACGGGGCATTCACAGCCAGTTCTCCCAAAATGCCACCACTCAATAGCACTGCAGCGAGGCTCTTTGCAAAGGGATCATCTTTACAATGAAATGTAAACCGTGTCTTCCATTTCCTAAATTAATTTGTTTTAAATTCGCTTCCAACAACCCCCTTCCAGACACAGACTGCTGTGCTTCCATTAGAAGCAGTTTGCTGCCTTTTCCATCACCTGGGAGCTAATCAAGCAGAATGGCAGCTATTCCAACCCCAAACCGAGGAGAAGTAACGACGAGCGTGAAGTAGATAAGCACAGAGCGTGTAACCTTCCATGGCAAATATCAATTTACTTATCAAGCAAGCCGCACAGCTATTTGGAAATGTACTTGTTCATCTGTGATGAGGTTCTATTTCAGACCTGGGAAGAAGCTGAGGAGCCTGCAGCAGGTCCTGTCCCAGGGGGGCCTGGGCATCTCTTAGCAGCAGCACTATTGAATACTCCTGTTGGTTTGGATGCTGAAATGTTTCTTCAGAGCTCTTAACTAAAATCTTTAACGTAAGTGTAGGCTGTAAAAGGAGTAATGATCTCAACTGTATTTGTAAGAGAAAGGAATTTATGGTAATGAGAAGCACTGGAGTAGAAATCATTAAAAGAGCAGGCAGCTTTAGCAGAATATACCTATACCTTAAAGGACATTTAGCAGTAAGAATGGGTGCATCTGGGAGATTTTGGTTTCAGCAAGCCTAAAACATCCAGGACAAATGCCATTATGAAAACACAACCTGGGACTGAAAACATCCTTTCACAGCAGCAAGGCTGTTCATAGTACCTACGTAGCAATCACAGCCTTGAATTTCATTTATTAGTATATTTAGTAGGTGATAAATGAAAGAAAACACTTTCTGCTAACTCCTGAAGAAGAGCTTGCAAGATGGGGCTGAAAAGGAAGAAAACCATAATCCCATGCTGTAGCAAGACACGAGACTTTCTCCTCACCCCATGCAATCCAGGAGGCACATAAACCTTACTTAGGGCTAGAAAGGGATTTTTTGCTTCAGCTGCTGGGGCTGTGCTTAACTGGATCAGTACCAGATCCAGGCATGAGGCTGTTGTAACCCGGGGCTCACAGCTTTCACTGCAGCACACAACCGTGACCTTGGGCTGCATGTGGCCGAGAGCCAGGATGGGCACAGCCCGGGGATGCTCCAACACCGACACCTGCAGCCAGCAACACCCCTCCCTTGGCTCTCCTCCAAAATAAACCAGCCGAGCTGGTCTCTGAAAACACCTGCTTCTGGAGGAGCTTTCAGGGATGAGCTTAACCAGGATACCCAAGATTTACGCGCTTTGCTAGTATCTGTGATTCATCCAGGTTCTTTCTACTCGAAGGAGAGGAAAAGCAAGTGATTCATCTTGAAGGAAAACAGGTGCCCGAGGGAGGTGGGATGGAGGCTTGTGTGGAGCTGCCACTCCTCCAGGGAGCAGGAGCACCAGGAGTGCCTGCCTCACTAGCCCAGTCACAGCTCAGAACTCCTACATTTCTGATTTACATAAGATTATTAACTCAGAATGACTTAATACAGCTAACCCTAGCCTTTGCAAATTACTCTTGAACAGCATGGGGACCCAGGAATAAGACAAACTAACAAAGAACAAGGCAATTAAAACTCTACCTATGTTTTAGAAGGGAACCGGAAAGAGTTTAGCAGAACTCCTTCTGCACCTGCAAGTGATGGGTAGAGGCAGAGTCAAAAGTCTCAGTCAGTTTTGACAGCATCTACTTCTGAAGCACATCGTATTTTGACTGCTTTTGAGCTAAATTCAGCGGAAAAGATCAAACCTCAAGCTTCAGTAAAGAAATAGGAAAATAAAAAAGCTATTTGAGGAGGAGGAACAGGCTCAGAACCAAGGTTAATTTAGTAGTGGTGCAGGGGTACAAACTCTGTCTGTATCTCTGCACGCCATTAATACTGCAGGGTATTTACAGCAAAAAAACTTTCTTGCTCCTTGTTTAATTTCATGAACTGGAATATAGTTGGATTAACTCCTGGATAGACATTACCTGGGCCCTTAGCCAGGGCAACAACGGGGCAAATTCTGGGGTGAGTCAAGCAGAAGCAGACTTGTACCCATCCTCCATGGTGCAAACTGTTTGCTCTGCCCACAGGACTGCTCTGCATTTTTTAGATTTAGCCATTTGACAAAATTTCTCAATTTCATCCCAACAGAAAATTAATGCCAATGCTAAAACCTCATTGCTTTCTTTTCATACAGTCATTCCTGTATTTTGAAATATTGTGCCCGACCCTTTCCCTCACAGCACTAGATATCGCCCAATTAAAACTACACATGGTTGTTGCTAATGGTACTAATTATTGTTGCTAATAGTAAAAGTAACAAGATGATGATTAAAAAGTATACAGTACTCTGTGTTCCTTTGAATTGCCTTTAGGATAGTGATTTGCATTTCTATTTAGCGTAGATGTCACCAGTGAACAGCTACATTTTAATAGTACTTATGCAAAATCTAATGTGGGAAAAGAAAGGTGCATAAGACTTACTTGCACTTTCCCTGAGAAGGGGGTGAATATTGATCACGTTCATGACTGAGGCAGTATTAAAAAAGACTGCACGGGTGGAATAAACAATGAATAAATAAAACACAATGAGAAATTCAAGCTCTTACTTTCCAGACTTGAGCTGAAACATTCAGAGCACTCCACACCTTTACTTCTCCCTTATGCCACACTAACAACTTATCTCCTAGGGCCATTTTATTCAGTAGATCTTGATTTAATAACGTTGAAAAGAAAAGATTTGCAAATGAAAGGAAAAATCCCCTCCACCTTCTGCAATTCTTTGTAGGATCCAACCATGACTTCAGATCCAATGTAAAGCAGCAAGTTCTATTTGGATATGACAACGAAAAAGCTTAATGGAAAGAAAAACAGCAAAAAAAAAAAGCCAAACTGATAAGCCAGAGGATTTGTTTCCTTGATAAATAGAGGAAAGTTAATAATTGGCATAGCTTGAAAAGAACTCAACGTTTCCTACTTTGCCATCACATCCTTGCCATGCTAACTCAGTAGAGGAGGCAGTAAAAAAAGAGCAACAGTAAGAGTAAGGCAAGGTATGTACTTTGAAATCTGAAATCGCTGTGGTCTAAAGTAGATCATTCTTATTTCCTAATTACCTTGATTTGTTTGGAATTTATCTGCGGGACTACATGAGCAGGCAGTACAGCACAGCGTGTGAATGGGGCTTCTCCTCAGTCCCTGGAGCACCAACACCTCTAACTTGCCAGCATGTGCCAGCGCCTTGGCACAGATTTCCTTACAGAAACATTTTTAAACAAGAACAGATGAGAGACCTGCCCCTGGAAGACACAAATAAAATGAGGCTTTTTTAGAGATATTTTTGAACCAGGTTGAGAGGGATTCTTAGCCAGGTGCTAGTGGGCATTTATGGACTGACAGACTGAAGCTCTAAGGAACTGTCTGTTCTGTTTTTTGAGGATCCCTTTCATTAAGCAGAAAGAAATAACCTTTAGAAATGTGCTGTTAACATTAACTAATTCACTGTGAGCTCTGCTTAGTGAGGTGCCCCAGTAAGAAATGATTCCTGTTCAACTGCTGTAGCCCTCAAGGTACAACAGAAATGACCGAGCAGCACTATCCCCCCAGCACAGGAGCAGAGGCTCAGACTCTCCCTAAGTGTACAACTGGAAAAACTAATACTCTCAAAGTAGTTCACTTAAAGTCAGCTTCAATCAAAGCAAGTTTTGGAAGTTCTGGGTTCTTTTCCGTGGACTATCTGCTTTACCTCACACTTTTCACCAGGCTTCTTCTCAACACAACCCAACTGTTCTACAGAAAGGGAACCCAAGATCCTCCTGAGATAAAACAACTGTTACAAATGGGAGCTCACACCTATATTCAGGTTTTTTTCTTCCTAAATTTGATTCCAAAACTCAAAAACAAAATTAACAATCGTATTATTACTTTATTTATTACCTCAGAAAAAAACCAGATTTGATCAAGTACAGCCTATTCTTTTTAGATGTTACAAAGCAATTTAATTCATTTATAAAGGATTTCAAACTGCCAGTGCCTTGTCTAATGTTATAATCTCAGACCTGAAAAGGACAGATGACATCACTTGTCCCCCACCAAATGTGCATACATTATTGATTATTCCAAGCCTCATGAATAGGATAGTACATAATCATTAAAAATTAAAGAGAATGCTGCTGAATGGAAAACAAGAAGGGTGATTTTTGCTCTTGGCTCTATTGCCATTCCCCTGCAGCGGAGCTGGAACTTGCTCTATCACTTCCCTTCTGCCCTGCGTTTAGCCTCAGGAACAACCTGCTGATGATAAAACAACCACCAACATACACAACACTTGCGGTCTGTGGTCACTAAGGAGGTTTATCCTTATGATCGCAGCATAATCTGCTGTGGTCCTTTATTATCTCCAAGCAGATTTTTGCCCAGTAGGAATTTAAGTGTTTGGAAAAATAAACGTCATTTTCACGATTACTCCTGGCAGTATTTCATAGGAGCTTCATGGTTCTCCAACGCAGTCAGTCACATCCTCCTGGTGCCTGTCCCCACCTGCCCATACACACAGCAGCTGCTGCACCAGTCATTACCAACTCCATAAGTTATGTAGGTCCCGGGAATAATTAATTTTAAATTCTCTCTTTGTAGAACAAAACTGTGGCAAAGACCTGCAATCACAGTCCCATTATCTAGCTATTTGTGAGGCCATCTCAATAATGAAACACGCATCCCCCTGGAAATGGTAGCAGCTCAAGAAAAGGCTTTTAACTGACATTTAAATGTCAAGCCACTATGTTAAATGTTACGGGCATTTCATTGCTCAGCCCAGGAGAAGCATGAACACATCAAAACCCCCTTAATAATCAACCACATTAAAACCTGACGGGCTTTAGCACCTGGAAAGACAACTACAGATGATGTGTTTAACTGGGGCTGATGGATACCTACCTGATTCAGCTGCACAAATGCAAACCCAAATACATCTTCGACAGACTACAGGGAGTCTATCAAAATAATTATTTCAAGGATAAGTTCATTCTTTTTGAAAAAGTCCTATTCCCAGAGTCACACTGATTCGTTTTGCTTTAGTTACTGTGAGCCTGCCCTTATGCTACCAGTATCCTACTGGAGCCTTAAGGGCTAAAACTAAGTGAAAACTTGCTCTGTTCATCTTAAGAGAGAGAACTCGCTGTCCACAGCCAAGGGTTTGCCTAGGAGACTGTCAGCAGTGCTATTCCATTTACAATCTACATTTATCTGAAATGACCCATTAGCCTTGTGCATGTAATTCAAAAAGGGTACTAGCAATAATCTTTCTGAATTAAAGTAACACACTGCAGTACAATAATTTTGTTACAAGATAGAAGAGGAATTGGTCACACTTGGCAAACTCAACAACATGTCTGTCAAAGCTGCAAAAACAGGCTAAATAGAGTTAAGAGCAGAAAATAGATGTAAAGTGCCAGAGTCATCAAGGGAGTATTTGATATTCGCAAACCCACCTCCAGAGAGCCTGCCATGGCTGTTAGAGAGTGGATTACAATAACAGTCACACAGCTATTGTATAAATAAATACCAGTCGTGGCATTTACTAATATTTGTAAGCATTTGTTAATATTGAACAGTCATTTCTGGCAGTGTATCTAGCGTGTCAAATTTAAATTTTCATTAGTCAAAATTGCATTACCGTAACTACTGGCCAAAACCATGAATTTCTTGAGCTCACCTAGAGCTTGAGCTCTGTCCCCTGGCTACAGCAGACATCCAAAACACAGCCACTGGTGTGGGAGGTGGGGAATCAGCTCTGGAAAGGACGGGTTGTACAGCACTGAGCTTTGCAGTCTCCTCCCTCGGAGAAAGGCTGACGTTATCAGGGGAAATCACAGAGTGACAACCATCAGCAAGTTTACACTCCTCTGATTACCCTCTGATATCTTCTCCCAAGGTGGTTAGCACCCAAGACATAATCCTGCTGCTTCTCCCATGCCTCTCTGGCTTGATAGCTCCAGTGATAGAGGATATGGACACACTCCAAGATCCGCAGCCAGCCCAGGCACCCGTTTCTGCAGGGCAGTGGCTGTGACACAAAATACCTTTCCTTCTGCTGCCCGTTCTGATACTTGCAGTCCCAACGATGTCTACAGTCTTTCATTAAAATCATGTTAACAAATACCAGAAGACTGGGAAGGTAGATGAGAAAGCAAGCTGGCTTTTTCCTGCCCATCCCTAGGAGTACAGAAAATAATAAAAATATACAATGTAGTTAAGATATCTACCTAATCGTCACTGCTATGCAAATGTTAAATTAACAAAAGCCATACATGCATGTATTATTGGGCAAAGGCCTATGTGAAGACTACATAGTGATTAAAGATGCAAGCCAGGCTTGTTTGAAAAAGGGCTAAGCTGATATTAAGAATTATAAAAAGATGTAGCAAATGACTTGCTACCAAGCAGTTGACAGTTCTCCCAGCAACATGCAATGCTCATCTCAGAAATGGCACAGGTGTTGAATTTAAAAACTGCCTCCAAGTATTGTCACTGATAAACAATCATATCATGATGAGCACTGAACCATGCATCACTGGGGATGTGTATTCAATGCATTCTCTGCTGCCTTCAGGAACCCAATGATTAATTCCTATATATTATATTGGATTGAAAAGTTGTGAAATAGACTTTTTGGTAGAGATCATTTGGCTCCTGGGGTTCATTAAAATATCCTTGCATTCTAACACAGCCGAGTAGCAGCGCAAGCCAAGAAATTTAGCAAATTTACCAGGGAGTTTCTGTCAATAGCAGGACTTTGCAGTTGTCACATTGGCAGAGTTAATGAAATTCATGGCTGGGGCAGAGTGAATCACACGGCTGCCATCAGCCATCATCTCAGTTTTGACAAGTGAGGCAGGATTATTATTTTGTACCTGTGCCCAAGAGGATAATTAAGCTGTAATTTTAATGATTACAGCTGATATTATGGGGCAGAAATGCCCAGATGCAATCCATGCATACTCATCACTAGCTGATATTATGGGGCAGAAATGCCCAGATGGTTTATGCAATCCATGCATACACATCACTAGCTTTCTATGTTGTGTCTTTCTTATGAAAATATTCTATAGGGAAAGCTACATGTGGTCATTTCTGTCTCTGCTATGAACTCACCTACAAAGTCCCTGCATCAACACTTGTAGCTCTCTTGTAGATTTGCCTTAAGACCCAGCCGGTACTCTGGCTTTTTTAACCTAAACATCAGAATAAACTGGTTCTGCCTCCTTCCACCCTTGGTTGTCAGTCCCAAGGATGCCAATGGGGAGCTCCTCCATGCAGGGAAGGTGATGGGACAGGGTGATGTGCTGGGCCTTCGAGCCCTTTGCCAGCTTTGGATCGGGGTCACTCTGGCGAGGAGCTGGCAGAGAACAGGCATTCCCCTCACACCCTTATCCTACTGGATACCAGTAGGACTAGGGAGGAAGAGAGGAGGAGGTGAAGTTACATTCTGCATGTACTGCAGAGTGTCTGCCTGGGGGTGCATTTGCTTCCCTATGTATTCAAGGTTTAGGGGAAAAACGGGCTCTGCAGAACAATATTGCACTCAGCCTTAACAGCTACAGCCACTGAGTGCGAGAAGCAGGACCTCTGTGTCAACCAAGCTATTGGGGATTCATTTTTGTACAGATTAGGGCCAATGTGGCATGTAAGTCCTTGATACTGCAGCTGCTACCTTCTTGCTCTTAGCTGGCTTTCTATTAAAATTACCACATTACATTTCAAATCTGTGCTCGGTGTAGCACAGAAATAGCTAACACAGTGGGAGAGAAAGATTTCCCTGCCTGCAGGATGACTTTCTATGCTACGTGCAATAATTTGTGCTCTTTTCTCTAAAATCTTGGTGGAGAAAAGTATTTAAAAGGAGACGACGCAGAGCCTTCTCCTCACGCTGCCTGCAAAAGCCATGATCTGTGCGCAGCCCCTCTGAACCGAGCGCAGAACTGCTTGGGGTGGGAGCACACAGCATCTCTCCTACGACTACCCTCCTCAGCAGATAAACCAGGTAGGAAGTGGGCATTTGCCAGACTTGATCAATAAATTCAGTAAAACTCAGAGATAGTCCTGTTAATAACAGTTTCTTTTTCCCTTGGTCATCTTAATCCTCATCACATTAATTTTCTTAATGCTTACTAGCACTCTTTGCTTCTTTTCACAGGAAGAGGATTGCTCTTAAATGGCAGTTTGAGGCTCAAATTTCCCCAAACTGCCTTCTGGCATGGCTGTGCTGATGCCTTACCTGGGGATCACTTTTCTCTATATTACTCCACAACAATAAAATGTCACTGCAGAGATGCTTCATTGTTGGCTACTACCATTCTGATGATTCACTTGTTACAGACAACTCTGGTGCTGAATCACCACTGGCTATTGGCAATCTCTCATCCTTTAGGATGAACACCTTTGAATGGCATTGAAAAGTCCAGTTCAAAAATACGAAAAAGCAGCCCAGTCCTTTTAAGAAAAGACAATTTACTTTTATTTTGTTTATTTACTCGTAGTGCTGATAACACCATTCAGTCCCCATTCAGTCCCCATGTGTTGCCTGATCCAGTTGAGAGGAGTCCTCGCCCATGACAGGGAGGTTGGATTAAATGATCTCTAAGGTCCCTTCCAGCCTAGGCCATTCTGTGATTCTATGATACTCATGACCACTTCAGGACTAATTAATTAAGGACTAACAGACCTTAATACAGTAAAAAGAATCTAAAAGTTACAAAATTAAAAAAACCCATAATTTGTCTAACATCAGCGTACATATTGAAAAAAAAAGGTACAAACTAGTCCCAGTATTGACTGTGTACGTTTTCCTTAGTTTCTAAAAGCTACACATCTTTGATTATAGAAATGCAGTGGCAGGCACTAATATTTCAGGCATATAACTAGCTTACATATAACCAGATTTGATAATAACCTTCTGTACCCACACAATAAGGCTGTGATGTAGAAGCATAACATCAAGCTGGTAATAAAACTTTTTTTACTCTCATGAAGCCACAATTTCAGTTGGATAAATGTGATAATTAATTGTACCAACTGCTGAATATCCATTATGATTTAGTATATTAATGGAACATCTTAATTAACGGTTAAAATGCAGTTCCAGCACTATGGGCACTCAAGCTTCAGATGCAGGGAGCACTTAGTATCTGCTGAAGTCAACAATGCCCAAGTTCTGTCAGTAGAATTCAGAGCTATTAATAGTTTGACCATAAGTATCAAACCTTATTCTCCTCAAATTTCACCTAGTATTTCCTCTTCTCTTACAAAACAGGGTAACTGAAACAAATTTTAAATACCCTGTCCAATGCAAACAGTAATGATACCTGATGCAAACACTGAGAAGTAATTGTATTATACCTATAATCAGAGAAGAAAACATTTACAGTAACTTGGTAGGTCCAGCGCCAGTTTTGTAGCTACAGTATCTTGTCCCTTGTTGAATTGTGCCTAATTCTCTCCCCAAGAATGAGAGGAAAAAATATTGATCGCACAGTGTGCTGTCTCTCTTAATCCAGTTATGTATCTGCTGTTCCAGTTTGTACAGTCAATGATTTTCTAGCAACACAAGACCAGAGCACAGAATGCAGAAGGGAACAGAAAAGCTTCTCACTGTGTGGGCCCCAGGTCACCAGCTGAGATGTGGTTAAATGCACCAGGAAAGATCAGGCTGCCAGCAGTGGGCATGACCGCACTCCACTTGAGTTCCATTAGGTGTATGGATGATACTACTGAAAAAGGGAAAGAATTAACTTTTACACTATTTTTATACTAGCACAGTGTAGGTTTCCTCCATCCCCAGAGCCCCCAGGCTCCCAGGTAATGCTGTTCAGCTGAAGTGTTTTCCCATGGTGAGACGGGGGAAAATTCGTCTGTCAAGGCTCAGACCCTGTTCTTTGGCTGCATGTTCCAACCTTGGAAATATCTACCTTTTCAGTCTTTTGACATTGCAGATGACTAGAAAGGAAAAGGGGCCTGATTTCTTCTAGAAACGAGCCTTCCAGGAGATATCCCTCTCTGTGTGCCTCCCCATCACTCCTTCATAACAACTTCTGCACGTTCCAGCTCAGTCCAGCCAACGTTATCTGCTGGTGGAGATGAGAGGAGAAGAGCCTGTTAAGGACAGTTAAACTCGTACAGATGCCATGAAAACAGGTAAGGTACGAGCCAGAGGAGAAACCTCCTACAAGTACCTCCATGGAAAGAAGCGCTCATCATCAGAAACTATCAGAGACTTTGTGTGAGAAACACGTGGTACAAATGTTGTGGTCAAAAGCAAAGCTCAGTTCACACCAGCCCCCGGAGCACTCAGACCAAGCAGCTTTGTAACCTGTGGCAGCTGGCGTGGCCGTCAGATAAGCAGCAATCTCCCCTCTTGCCTTGTCACCAGCTCCTCCTCTGCACTGGCTCTAGCCCTTGTGCGGGTGGATCCTGCCTTTTTTCAGGGAAATACAGACACGCAACCAAGCTAAAGTCTTAACATAGAAGATCGTTACCCGGAGGAGGTGGGAATGCTGCTGCTTTAGCTCCAGACTAAGAATTATAGGGTGTACTGGAGGTAAATAACATTCATCTGTACTTAGGTTTTGGTTTTCAGTCAATTCCATTTAAATTTTTAAAGCACCCTGAGCTGCACTGCAGAGTTAATGAATTCGGCAGATAACAATACCGGCGTGAAAAGCTAAACTCAGAGCGCACATCTCCGCTTCAGCCTGATCAATGGTAATTGCGTTCCTCAGGAGCCAGAGCCCTTCGCACACACAAACCTCCCACTGCTCTTAGTGCAGAAATGCTGCCGGCGATGAGGCTGCGGGTCCTGGCTTCCAGCTCGGGAGACCAAGGCACAATGACAGCAGAGCTGGCTGCGTTGCTGGCACTGACAGGAGCTGGAACAACGTGTGTTCAGGGAGCAAAAGACAACCCAAGTGGTAAAAGCCACCCTCCTGTGCTGTTCACTGCAGAGCAGAGCTTGCTCATGACCTGGAGGCATCCTAGTTTCTACGGGAGCAACACAAACACAGGACTTGGCTGCCACAAAAGTTTACTGCATCCTCAGATTGCCTCAGACTCCCTAGTGATCTCTAAACACTAATCAGGTTAATGACCAAGACTAATAAGAAGCTAATGATTAATCTGAGCGATCAAGGCAAGTCAGGAGCTAGGCATTAGAAGATGAAGCAGCCTGTCTGGTGAATGGGATGGTCACCGGTAAACTGATTTTCTGCACACACCTACACTACTACACAGCCCCAGTTGAAGCTCACAAGAAAGTTATACTGTTTTCTAACATTAATATCATCAAAGCTTTTGAAAATAATTGAAATCAATCTCTTGAGTTCACTGTGCTAGAAGGTTAAAGAGATCCTTCATGTACCACTTAATTGGTAAAAGTTGTCACAGCTCTGTGGGACTGTTCTCATCCTAATGAAGCTCTTGCAGTTGCCAGCAGTTGAGCTTTCTCCCCTTGACTCCAAAATCAAAAACCACAGAAGGAATTAAATGCTCTGCAAGTTTTGCTGAAAGAGCAAGCAGGAACACAACAAGTTTTCCTTTCCAGTCAATCTCAGGGCATCTGAAAAGCCAGGGTGCCTGGCAGGTCACTGTGTCAGGCAGCACCTATTCTACCTGTAAAGATTTAGGTTTCTTTTCACCTCAGTTTGGAAAGCATGTGAGCTTCTTGCAGGCTGACATGGTAACCAAGGCCTTAATCTGCACCATGTGTCCTGGTTTGAGCTAAACAGAACCGATTCTGCTCAGTGACTTTTACTTCACAGCTCGGTCTCTTCTAAGAGGCTGCACTTTCTGAAGTCAGCAGCGTGTTCCTGCAGACAGTGCTTGCTCCTGGCAGTGCTAACACCTGATGTTTGCAGTCACTGCCTGGGAATGGGATGCAGAAAGGCTCTGGCTGATACTTTTTCCCACAATGACCAAGGCCACTGCCTGCTCTTGTGTGCCATGCTGGGGGTGCCAGGAAGTAAGAGGGGTCACAAAGAAATAAAAATGTTGCATCTCTGGGGAGTTAGGGACAGGACAGATGACCAACAAGAGTATTCTGTTCTATATATGTCATGTTCAGTACAAACCTGAGGGATTATGAGGATTTAGATTTCTTTTTTTCTTCTCTTCTACAATGGCCAGCGTCCAGGGAGGACTCTGTCCAATCTTCTGCCTTTGATCCCAAACCTGAGTTCCTAAATCCAGTCCCGTACCCAGCTCCCTTCTGCCGCTGAGCCTGGCACTGCTCTGCAGTTTCAGTGGTGAGTGCTGTCAGCAGGAGGTGGGGGCGTTGGGTTTGATACCGGTTTTGTACGTATATTTTCTTTTTCCAATCCGTAAGTCTCTCTGCCTCATTCTTTTTTCCTTCCCGTTTGGGGAGGGTGAGGGGCTTAGAGAGCGCCTGCCGGTGTTCCGTGGCCAGCCCAGCCCTAACCCGCAACACTTAACAGAGAGGCTTGCTAACCACTACTGCAGGCTGAATGATGGGGTATTACGTCCTGCCATACAAAAGCCCTTTCTGTCTGCAATTAACTATCATTTCTTGCCCATTTAAGAGTGCACTCAAAGCACCTCCTCTCATTCAGCACCTGATCTCTCTGTACACATGGTCACTAAAGGAACTGCTTATATCAGCCACAAACACTGGGAATGATGCCCCTTTCTGCTGCCTGAGACTGGTGCAAGTCAAATACGCTACAGGTGGATTTGCAGGACCAAGAACGAGAACTGGAGCTTCACTGAACCTCCTGCCGTGCTGCTGGGCCAGGCAAGCACAGCCAAACCGGGCTCACTATCCCGCTCCAGGAGACACAAGCTCTGCATAGGCTTCCCCCTGTTAATCCCACAGCACACATCCCTGGCAGAGCCATTTTGGTGAGGAACTTGAGATGGGAAGGCAATAAGGAAAGTTTGAATCGTTAACATAATATAATTACCATAACATCATTAATAAACTGTAACAAAGTCAGGAAAACAAGTGTTACCCCTCTGAGTTCTTGCAAAAATTCAGTCCTATATTTTTAACTGCAGGTGCAAGGTGTCCCAGATCAGTGCAAAGAAGATGTGACCATACCTGGCTATTGTCAGAATGAAAGTTCAACTTCTTTCTCATAATAGGGACCACAGACAATCAAGAAAGTTTTGTTCCATACACTGATAAATTCTGGGTTAGCACACTGAGCTGCCACCAGTGGGTCTGAGACCTGAAACCAGACCCTCCATAGGGAGTTCTCAGATTTAAACAACATTGACCTCAAATCATCAGTTTATTTCATTACTCAGTTGATTCCTGAAAAGAATTCGGAAAGAAGAGATGGATGTAGAAGAAAGGTGCTGTATCGGGCTGTTGTACTGCAAAACACAAAGGGAGAGAACTATTCCTGACACAGTGCATGTCTCTGCTCTTTCAGCATTTGTGTAATTATAGCCGAGTCTTTTGAACATTCAATGCATCTCACAGAAAATGAGACATCCACATATTGTGGCTTAATGAAAAGAACTGAAGGAAATGTACCAAATTATTGGTTAACAGGCAGCTGCTTCATAAATGCTTTCTCCCATCTGTTTTCTCCTTCTCCTTATATCAGCTCATTCAGCCTAATGCCTGTAAAATGCTGAGCCAACGTTTCAGGGCTTCTCTAAACTCTCCTGCCAGTGCTCATGGGTGGCTTCAGCAACCACGTCCTGGATGTGGTGGCTCCCACCACAGCACACACCCCAGGCAAACACCTGCTCCTGTGCAAACACACCCCATCGCGCAGGGGAGTACCGAGAGCCGGGACAGCTAACGCTGCAGTCAACACCATGCAATAATTAAATATATATATAATTAGTTAATTCGGACCCTAGCACTAACAAAGGTGCCAATAAAAGGTTGAGTTCTCACAACTTTCTCTTAAGCTTCATTTCCATGGCGTCACCAAGTGATTCGATAAAGCCATGTTAAGTAAATGCCGCAGTCACGAATGCCTTGCACAAGTGTGCTCCTTGGAGAGTCGTTAGACTAAATACTTTGTTTTGCAAAATGACAATATGCAGAAGATTCTCAGCAGCACAGCCAGAGCAAGTCCTCCTGCTCTCCTGTGAGGCTTGGGAATGAGCCACCAGCAGAGGATTGCTGCTGGATTTGCAGGATTAATGATCTGATCCAGTCAAACCGATTCATTTGCAGCTTTTTGAGCCAGAAGAGCAGCAGCAAATGGATGTGGCGTGTGCTGTGTCCCAACTGTCCCAAAAGACCTGCCATGAAAGATCTCCTGCCGTGGATCTCCTTGTGCACAAGCAGTACGGTGGCAAGGTGTCCAGGCTGAGATTGCCTCGGAAACAAACCTGCTCCATGCCTGCTCCACTCTCCAGATTGCTGTTTGTCTCCTCTCACATCATCTACCTGCTGCCACACGTGGCATTAAGATGAACAAACATTGATAAGGGCAAGGTTTGCTCAGCCACAGAGATATTAAAGGGATCGGTGGATGATGGCTACAGTGGGTAAAACCTCTTCTGATGTCAATAAGGCTCCTGAAAATCACACCCAGACAGGCAGCACATTGACTAAGGAGGGGAAGACATCTTCTCTTCCAGCTGTACCCTACCTCTCACACTCAGGGCTACATCCTGTCCCGCTGATCCAGCTTAATCTAACATAAGAGCAGACAATGGAAATCAAATCCCCTGGCTCCCCGAGGAGCACGTGAGAGCAAGTGTTTGCAGAAGTGCGAGTGGTGAGATCCATCAGCCAAATCCCGGGCTCCCTGTTGTGGAGCTCAGCCCAGTAATCTCGATAATATGGTCATTAATTCCTTCCTAATTTACCAAGCTAGCAAACCTGTGGAAGCAAACAGGTGTGTGTACTTGTTGGATTTTTTTTTCACCCTAGCAAAAAGAGCGATTACATTTCTCATCCTTCCAACTAGAGCTGCTATCATAAAATATTCAGTTCAAGCCATCCAGTTCTGCGTTATAATTACCTGCCAAAAATTGCTATCAGATCTGCTTCTGCCATCAACATGAAGCTGGCTAATCCTTTGGGAACCTCTTTTTAATTACACACCTAATACAGTATGATAAACATTGAAAATATGCACTGCTCCTCTCTTAACAATGTGGCTTGATTTCTGAAGTGCACCTAATCAATTCAAGTGTAATATTTACTGTGGCAGCAAATCTTCAGGGCTTAATATTTCAGGTAAAGGTTGTTTTAGAGATTCTATTAAGAGAAGGAAATGAGTGAGCACAAATAAAACACCAAATCCCACATCAGCTTGGTTGTTTACTCCAGCCTTAGGTTTCCCTGCTCAGCTGCCCACACCAACAAAGCACACACACTGGGTGTGCTCAGCTCCAGGGCTTTCCTCTCCCCTCCCGACCTCCATTGGCAGTTTTAAGTGGTAACGTTCACCTAATCTATAAAGGCACCTTCCACCCCTCACACAACATGGCAGGGGCTATGAATATCTCATGTAAAGCAAATTGCCATTCGTTAAGGTCTGGTTCTGCAACATCCCCACGACTTCTTTATTTCATTCCATCTCCCACCTTCATCTCAGTCTGACAAGGAGCCAATCCTGTTACTACAGCCTCAGTGTCACCAAGATGTCCTTGTGGACCCTCTGTCACGATTAAATCATTACCCTCTGTTTACCTGGTAGGCTTGGAGTGCCTCTCTCTACCTGGTACATCGGATTAGCTCCACAAATATTCTGACTTCGGGGCTTTTACTAACAAAGTTGCCGCCAACTGCTGTTGCAATACGAAGGGGTACAGCGCCGAGAAGATCACCCTTGGCGCGCAGCTGAGCATGGGCGTAATAACCCAGACCCACGTAACCTCCCCAGGCAAGGTGTGAGCACAGTCCTAGGGAACTCCTCTCCACAGGTATTCCTGGCAATATTACTGAAGTCAAAAATGCCAAAAGTAGAGGATTTTAAGGATCAAAAAACACAACCACTGATGACAAGGGATAGCTGCCACGATTGAGACACATCATGTGTAAGAACTGTTATATGAAAACCTTGTTTTCTGGTAAAGAATACAGCCCAGTGCAAAATCATGAATTATTTAAAAGCCATGCAAACCAATCTGGTTATTACTACAGTAAGGATTTGAACAAATAGCAGTGTTACAGAAACTCACTGTGTTTTGAAGGCAATTCACATGGTATAATAAAACCTATTTTTGAATGAAGAGAAGGTACAGCCTAGGCATACTGATCTGTGCTCCTTGAAAGGAGACACATTCATGGCTGTGAATGTGTTACTGTTAGTCTTAAGGCTCTGAAATAGATGGAGCGAGATTAACACTTGTCCTCGGGTTGGGAAACCCAGCTCCCAGCCCAGAGATGGAATTTTCCACATGCCAGCTGATTTCACAAACCATATTTTCCTGACATTCATAATCAAAGTTTTCATGCACCTGGAGACAGGGAAACAAATGAGGCCAAGAAATCCCTTTACTCTCAGCTACTCCAGAGCAACCTCCACAGTGAGTTGAGTTTATGGAGTGTGGCAAAGGCAGGTGCTCCTTCTGCCAGAACAGCAAATTTCGAGGGCTTAAGCCATAGCTGAGATGTCCTATCTGGGACAGGATGTTTAGTTATAATGTTGCGTATACTCACGTAATAAACAGGATCTTAATTTTGCTCATCTGGAAGAATAAGTTGCAGAAAAAAATGGAAGCTGTCAGGGAATCAGGACATCTCCCTTCTGCCAAATGCTAAAACCCCTTATTTCTGATTCAGTTCACAGGTGTGCTCATGCATCTGTCACTGAAATCAATGAGACTTGAACTTATAGATCCCTGTGTAAATTTATAGATTGAAACAATTCTGAAAAAGCCTTAAAATACCAAGAGGCCAAAGGCTGTCTGAAATCATATTCACGTGTTTTTCTGCAACCACATCAAGTAGCAAACATAGCCAGTGTTCCTAAGCAAGGACAAATAAAAAGTGCACAATAGAAATACAGAAGAAAATGAAAATGTTAAGGGAAAGTATAATAGCATTTACATGCATTTCTTCCAATCCAGATTTCAACTTTTTGCAATTTCTCCTCAGTGAGACCAAGACAAGCTGGCTTGCAATCAAAAAGGCGTTACTGAATGCATTCAGTAAAGACCATCTCAGCTCCTCGGATACAGCCGGTTCACAGATGCTAGAAGCTAAACACCAGAAAGCTTTGCAGAGCGGATCATGCCCATAAATGATACATGACTTAAATTCCTACCATGCTGAACAATATTCAAGCAATAATGCAATCAAGAGTCTCTCTGGACTTTCATCCCCACTGGCTCAGCAGTACAAGTGCTTGAGGTGGGTTTGCAGAAGCTGCAGCCACTGACTTTATTTGATACCAACTCCTGGGTGTTATGATTTGGAGGGCAGGGACTCTGCAAGTCATCCTCTGAGCGCCAGCCCGAGCCTTGCACCACCGCAGGGGCTGTCATCCCTGTCCCCTCAGGGCTGGAGAGGGCCAGCGAGGTGAGTAGCAGCAACCTCAGCAGCGTGCAAACACCTGGTACAGGGAGCAAGACAGGTCCACTAGACCTCCTTCTGTCGTGCAAGGAAGTGGCACTACCATTCCACCTAAAAACACCGTAAACAAGGACAGTTGCTGTTTCTTGCTCCTTCATTGCAGACACCTTTAAGAAACACGATAAATGTCAAGCTTTGTTTTCCTGATGGGCTTTCAAGGGGTCTTTAGTATCATGTCAAATCTGTCTTGGCCTCTCCAAGGAGGTGAATCTGCAAGAAAGCAGCTTGCTTTCCACCTGCTTATTCCACAAGACATTTGTATGCACGTGGCTGACCCAAACCTTCCAGCCATGTATGAACAATCACAGCAGTTGGCTGGTTACAGGTTTCTCTGGTTGATCAATTGACACAAGGACTGTGGTATCAGCAGGACCTGCTACTTCCCACCTTTGCTCAATCCTTAGTGTCACCAATGAAAAAGGATGAAGAGTTATAATCTTTCCCCTTGGTATTTGTTTCTAGGAAGAAATACATTTTTCTCAGTCCTTCTCCCCAGCACCTTCACCCAGCGTGTCAGGACAAGGCAAGTAGCCAGAGGTACTTACCAGCCACCGAGTTCAGTGATCTGCAGTGAGTGTCAAACAGGCTCAAAGGTCTCAAAGTATCCATAAGAAGTCTTTAATTGCTATTCTCATTTTCTTTTCTCAGAGAAAAAACTATTACTTCAGGCAGACAGCAGAAAGTAATTTTAGGCCTTTCATATACATTTTTAAATAAAACTGATTAATAAATGCATCTGCTTAAGTCAATATAGGGCTGACCTATGGGGTGTGCAATGGTTATAAATCATATTTATTTTGCTGATATTGTGTCTGATTGCATTAAACTAAGACTGCATATCCTACCGTTCTGCTTCAACCTCTGTAGGAATCACCACACTGTCTGCAGCTGATGGCAGCCAGGACTTCAGAAAGAAGAAAAAACCTGTTCATCTAAGAGAGTCATGCTAGCTGTCTGAAAAAAAAGTAGTGTTTAGTAGCAGAGAGAGATGATCTACCAGTTTTCTATAAATGCAGAAAAGCCTTTGGAATTCTTTTTGTATTTATGGAAATGAGCATATAGAGAAAACATATGTGCTAATAAATCATTCATCAGTTAATAAAACAAAAAAAGAAGAGTAGAATTTAGGTCACAAACATCAACTTCCTTGATCTCGACACACTGAAATCTCTATTAGTTCCCTTCTAAATTTCAGCAAAACAACATCTACATTTTAGACCCTATCAGTTTCACGGAGTTATCAGCCCAATAACAACTGTGCAAAACTTGCAGAAATCGTCCCATTTCTGCACTCAGCAAGGGAAACAGCAGCTGTTCCTGCGCGATGGCAAAGATGATGTGCCAGAGTGACTTCTGATGATTGCTTCTCTGACACTACAGGAGTTCGTGCTGAATCACAGCAGTTTGTAACAACCAGGTATTGACTGACTGCAATGATAAAATCCCTCCAAAATCCAATAATAATTCAAAGGAGGGTTTCTTATTAATATCTGCACTTTGGGTGCTTTTTTTTAAGCTTTAATGAAGCAGATTTTCAACAGGAAAACACAAGGAAAGCCAATATAGGGTTTTTCTTGAGACCACCTCTGCAATTTGTGTGTCTCCCAAACAAATCAAACAAGCAAAACAAAAAACAGAGGAGGGGAAGCTCCACTATAACCTTTTTCCTTCAGTCAGTGTCTGAACAGAAGTCAAGCAGCCCTAAAGGACTATGCTGCTGCATTCACCTCCTCCTGCTGCAGGGACTCACAATCTCCAAATAAGCTGTGTGCCATAGAGCTATGCTCTTGCTTGTTAATTATGCCTGTTGTGAGAATAAGTTTTAATTTTTTTCATCAAATTAATGGATATTCTACACCTGGGACAAGGGGATACACTGGCCTGCACCTAATCAACAGCAGTCAAGAAAAAAACAGCTGAGACTTTCCAGCAAAGCAGCACTCATATCACTCTTGAGCTCTATAGTGATGACCAAATTCAGCCTGGAGATCAGGGGTACACCTACAGCACGACACAGCACGCAGACCATGGGACAAATGCAAAGATGACAAAATAACCTCTGGATCCCGAAGCCACATAGTCCTACAAGCATGGAAACCGCGCCCACTGCTGTCAGCCACCCAGAGAATTAATGCTCCTTTGCCCAGATACAGTGCCCTGCCAACCCCTGCCGCTCCATCCTCTTAAAACCATTTTGGATACCTTCACACTGGCTCCACGGAGCACTCTAGTTTCCTATAGTTTTAGGAGAGATGGTTTAACTAGAGACAGCAGCTGTGAGGTCTCGTCTTCCCACCCATACCGACCAGTTTTCCCAGACATCAAGGCTCGATGGATTGTGACCAGCTAGGTCCTCCACTGCATTCCAGTGCAGCACGGCACCAGCATCGCCCGACAGCTCACCCGGTGCAAGAGACAATTCCCTAAGTTTCCCTTTTGGCTGGGCCTTTTCATTAACCATTTTGAAGTGCTCATTATACATCTTTCATCAGCTTAGGATGAAACTCTCTTGCTACTCTGTCTTTTGTACCAACAAAAATTTGCATTCAGAAAACAAAAAAATGTCCCTTGCTCCTCCCTTCCAAACCACGCAAGGAAAAACAAACTTGAAAAACACCCCAAGCCCTACACCACCACCTCAAAGTCCCGTATCTGAAATTTTATAGAAAGGGATTTGATAAACTCGCTTTTTTCACCAACCTTCCTTAGCTGAATGCTGTTGGGATACATGTTTACAATGAAAAGTTGTGACTTCTCGCTGCCTCTGACCTCTAGGTGATTAGCTAAGGTGGTAACTGGTGGAACTCCATCAGTTCCTCTCTAGGCAATAGTCGCACAGTCCACGTCTTGTTTCTAGCCCAAGCCTGGTTTTCTGCTTCTCAGATGGAGTTAAAAATATGGGGCACTGCACAGGTTTTAAGCACCACTCTTCAATCAAGTGAAATATTAAAGCCAAAACTAATTCAGCAGCAGGCAGTAAGTGTTGGGGACCTTATCTAATTTGCTGTCATCTGCAGTAATCTCTGCTATTAATATTACCATGAAAAACATGTCAAAAGCTTAAATTCATCGCTTCAGCATGGTCATTCAGGGAATGTGTGCCAGCAAAAGTGATTGCTCTTCTTGCCTTCTCAGCCTCCAGTCTGAATATTGAAACTCTAACTGCAGTGCAGCAACCGACATAAAAATAACTGCCCCAATGACAACGTGTACGGCCATCAGAGACTGGTGATAAATATCCAGCAGAGCTTGAGGAATATGTGGAATCTACATCCTTCCAGGAACAGCCACCTCTCATCAAATGTGGGATATGGAACTTCTATGGTTCCCAATCACAGTATGGACAGAGACATATCAACCATCGCTCTTCATCTGATGTATAATTTGTACAATTTTAAAAGATGAACGGGCCAAGGGGTTGCTGAACTCGCACAACGTAGTGAATTGCTGCCTCCTCAGAGATGTGTTCACTGCTAGAATCACTCATTGTCACAAAAGTCACAAAATTTGGGAAGGAAAAGGAACAGAGAAGGCAGAGGTCAGAAGTGATATGGTGGTGCAGAAACAGCTAGTTTAGAAGAGGTCTCGCCGGCCACAACCTCCTGACACCCAATCCAGGTCTCACACCAGCTTGCCTGGCTCATCTCCCTTCACACGTGTGCAGCAAAGCTGAGTCTCTGGTTCAGGAGGAGGAAGGTGGCCGGAGGGCATCACAGGTACAGCCAGGCAGCTAGCGAAGCCGCACGTTGTGCCAGGGGAGCCAACCCTGCCCTGGCTTCAGTCTGGCAGCACAGATGGGGTAACAGCCATGGTAAGGGCAAGGACCCAGCGGCCAGCGTGTGCTGCAAGAGCCTTCCAGAGACATTCCCTGGCATGCCACCTCCCCATTTCTCTGTTATTGCTGGAGTCACACTAACAAGACTGTGCCTGCACACCGCACAGTAACCTCTATTCGTTCTGCAGACATATTGACAGTGTCTCAAACAGACGCTTATGCCTTACTCCACACCTTTCTAAGTATTAAACTGTTCTGTATTCTGACATCTCCCAGATAGACCTTCCTTCCTACAAAGTATAATTTTCATTTGATATGATTTAATCTTTCTATTCTTCATTGAATTCCCCAGCATAATAAGATAGCAGTACCGTATAAAGCAAATAACAGCAAGTGGCAGCTAAGTGATGTTGCTATTATATCAAGGAGACCTGAAACATGGAGAAAATTCTCAAAGACGATCTGAAGAACATGTCTAAAGCTCTCTCTGCAGCAGAGTCACACTTTGTACGTCAAACGCCTTGGACAGTGTGCCCTGTGCCGGGATGGGGCGGCAGAAGGAGGATCAGAAGCATCCTCCTCCTCCAACTTGGGCACTACTGCTGACAGACGGTATATGATGATTTTCAGTACTAACATAGTTGGTATAGGGTTGAAATGAGGGATAGGAAACACAGTTCAGCATTATTCAGCTGCTTTAGGATATAATCCAAGAAGAATAACCCATCGTTTATTTCACAGCGAAACCACAGGACTTGGCACTAACCCTGTCTCCATCACAGTCATTACACGAAGCAAGAAAACCCCCTGAAGCATCCTAGCTAAAATTAATTTACAATCTTGTGCCATTATTAGCTGTGGCCACTGGTTTGTTGCTGTTACTCAGACTAATAAATAGTACAAAATATTTTACCCCTTCATCCAGAGCTGGAAACCATTCAGATATAGTTTTAAGAGATCTGTTACACTGTGGAGGAGCATAAAAGCAATGTGCTGAAAGAAGAGCTGTTGGGAGGAAGGAAGAGCCCCAGCCATGCCTGGGCAGCCGTTAACTCTGCTGATGCCCATGACACCGCCCAGCTTCCACCATCAACCCCAAATCTTTTGTTTTATTGACAGGCTTGGGCCCTGCTAGAACTGATACAGAGTCTAATCGCTAGTCCAGGAAGATCTTAAAGTTTTCTGCAAAGCAAATGCTGAACTCTCTTTAAGGGCACAAAACAAGGGGGCTCTCAAACTTGTCTGAATGTCACTGCCTACATGTCAAAAAGCACAAATACCAGCAGGGATTACAAGTAATTAAACATTAAGATATTTAACAACTACCTGCTATGCTTCATCACATTTTTTAACACAATCTTTTTGGAGTATTTCTTTTTTTAAATCATTGTTTGCCAATTTAGATTCATGACAGATTCTGAAACACAGGTAAATTTTCGGTGGACACGTTAATACTGAAACTCATGCAACTCCTAGTATTGGAGCTGACTTTGGGTAACAGCATATATAAAGTTACAGGACAACTTATGAGAACTTAAAAGTGAATATAATTATTCATGACTAAAATTGCCATTTTAAGCCTTAAGAAATCTCTTTTTTTACTGTGGGCATGCCCAGGCATCCTTCCCTCGCTCTTCAGCCCAGCTGAGCCTTGCGCCCCTCAGCTGCAGAGCAGTGGGATGAGCTCACCACCGCCTCAGGCACAGCGGGGTGGGCAAGGTTTCCCCTGGACCTGCTCTCACCCCACGCCTTGCAGCAGGACCTAGGTGTTGGATCTGCTTCCTCTTTGCTCACACATCTCAGACCAGCTCTAAAACCGAAGCTACTGAAATACCAGAATCACAGGTGGATGCCTGACCCTGCTGCGTTCCTGAGCTGATGCACAAACACCTCATCTTGCCCTTATTGGGAATAGGACTGTGAGGTGAGGGAGCCTTAACTTCACCATCTCCCCATGGGGATCCCACCATGCACAACATCAAAAAAGTGGGAAAAATCAAAAGAAACTGGAACCCAGCCACATGGTCTGCAAACTGCAAGAGAGAGCCCAGTTTGCACAAAATGCTCCAAAGTTCTGCACTGTTTTTTCATGTTTTGATATTTGGTTAGAGGGGGTTTTTTAGCACTTGGGCTTCAAGCAAATCTGTCAATATTGAGAAGTCAGCACAGAAGACTCTCAGCTCTTTGCTGATGGAGTCTAATGGTGTCTGAGTTGTGCATTTGTCACACACATTAAATAATTTTTTTTTTCCCCACTCACTTTTTCCCTGTCTGGCTTTTCAGCTTAATGAATGTATATTAATCTGTTTACCACCAACACCAAGTAAGAGTTTGTGGGATCATTTTCTTTTTCTCTTTTATTAATCCATTCCTCTACCCCACACAGTAAAACTTTAACCACATCTCTCCCTGACGTTGATTAAGTTGAAGTGGTTTAATCAATAATCACTATAAATCTGAAAATATCTAGAAGAATAAGATGGTGAGAGGGGATTAAGTGTGCCTAACGAGTAGTATATTCTCTTGAAGAAAAAGAGTCTAAAGAATAATAAAAACACAAGGTACTCTAAACCTTTATACAAGGTGCCTACTCTTGCACATATTTCATGTCAGACACAAGAGCAACTTCTGTGGTTTGGGGATTTTTTTGTTGGTTTGGTTTTTTTAAACTTGAGAATATAGCTTGAGAATATAACTTGAGTATATAGAGCTTGGACTGCATCCCACAGTACAGCCTTTTCCCTTTCTAAATAGTTGCCATGTATTTTAACTATTTTTTTTTAAATTCAATCCTTTCTGTGATATGCAAACGCACTTATCTCGCTGTTGGTATTAGTGGCTCAGGGCTGCCATTCTGCATTACTTTTTGTAGAGCTCTCATTTGTACAGGGTTTAGGTACAAGGAGAGATGCTGGTAGGTAGGCTGCAGACTTGAGCAAACCAGCCCTGTGCCCAGGGAGGGCAGCATTTGACCCTCTCATTATTGTTTCATATTCTCTTTTGCAGAAAATATCAAACAGCAATTCGCTGGAGGAAGGACAATAATTTTTCAGATACCGCATGAAAGAAATACCAGCCTGGTCTGCACTAGATTATGTGGGACAATATGTAATACATCGCTAGCAAGTTATGACATTGATTCATTCCTTGTATTGAATTTGTTCAAAGTAATGAATGTATTACTCGTTCCCCGAAGGACCCAGTCTTTTCTCACATTTTTATTGATCAATGGTTTATAACTTTGGAACTATTTGCAAAAAGTGATTAATGTAACTTACTTTCTAGTCTTAAAAAACAGTGGAAGCAATTAGGGTTCGTGCAGCAAGACCCCGCCTAGCCAGGAGTAAAGCTGCTGGAACTGGGTAGCATTATCTGATACATTAGCCTATATTTCAGCACAGAAAACAGTAAAAGGTTGCATTAAAGCTAGATTGAAGCACATTCATCTCCCTGAAATCACTCTGTAAAACACAGGGGATGGGCTAAGAAGAATTAATGGCTACTGCAAAATCTCTTCATAATCTTTAGAAGCAGTGCATGGAAATAACTGGGAAAATGTGATTCTTAATCAAAAGCAGTGGCATGAGGCTTGGCTTCTGCAAGACAACCAAAGAATTAATAAAAGCTTGTTGGGGTGGGAGGACAAAGGAAGGTGAGCTGAACCTCTCTCTTCAAGAGAAAGGCATGGTCTAGCTGCAAAGGTAAAGACGAGATTTAAGGATGTGCCTTGAAATGATGAACACCACTCTTGAACCTTTCAGCAATTTTTTTTTTTAAGCTAAGTAGTTAGTTGGGTTGCACTCTGTAAGAGAGATCTATATAACCTACTCCCTTCAGCCAGGCTCTACGCCATAAAGAAGTGGCAACAAACACTCCAACAAATGCACATAGATATCTGCCTGGCAAAGCTGGCCGCTACTGGAAGGTCCTGAATAAAGGCAGAGGGAGGGAGGGCAAACAGAAAACCTGATCTGACTGCATGCCTGGAGCTCTTTAAGAAGCCCAAACATGGAAAAGAAGTTGCACTAAGTCATGCTAAAATGGTTCTCTTTAAAGCTGCTTCATTTGCTTTCATTTGCAGAAAAGCAACGTTGTGCGGACGTTTAATTCACATGTGAAGCAAGCACCATGAACAGTGACATTTACAGGCCCAGTTTACAGTGCTGTAAACTCTGCTGTAGGTTGTGAAATAACAGCTTGCATCTAAGTAATATTTTCAGGAATATATGCTGCAATTTAAGAGTGGTGATTCCTTATGCAGTCCCAAATAGGGATGATTTTGCACTTTTAATAAATTGAAAAGGTAGAAAAATTTGTTTTGCTGCCCAGGATTCTAAAATGACTTTAGAAAAATGTAGAGTAATAGCCATTAGCTAAACAGTAATTTCTACTCCTAATTACAGATAATCAGGATGACAGTGGTCTCTGAAGAAGAGCATTCACACCTGCAAGAGGAAGGAGTGAAAGCAGTGCAACACAGAGCATGAGGTGCGAGAGCACACTCGCCTCTTTTAGAAAATTTCTTTCTAATCTGGGTCCTAGCCCCAATGTCAGCTCTTACACTCCGTCACTTCACCTGCAGTGATGATAGAAAGCATTCCATATCGGTGTCAAACATTACAAGTGCCCCAAAGCCTGGATGGCCTTGGTTCCTCAAGGGCACTCTCGTCCAGGGCATTTGAGAGCTGAACCCAGTCTAGATTTAGGCAGACTTGGGCTTCAGGCTTCAGATATTTATCTGTTTTGCAGATGTTTTTAAATGCAGATGGATTCTAATAAAGTAGTAGTCTTTTAGAGGGCAGTTGCCAAAAGTTGACGCTGTGTGTAGAGAATGGATATTAAGTTGGTGCCCTGAAAGCCCTGAATCTGCGCTGCATGGACCTTGTCATGCTACCAATATAATCCCCAGGGGAAAAAGCAGCAGTCTTTATGAAATTTCCAGAAAACCACAGGGTATTTTGGGAAGCCCTGTAGCAGACTGTAGATGTTTTGGAGCTCTTTGACATCTCATCTTCCCCTCTCTGAGCACACCTGTCAGAGCGGGGCTGCGGTGCCTTGTGCTTTCAGAGAGGGAGAATACAAGATGAAGGTTTTAAGTGGGAAGAAGAAATAGAAAAATGATCTTTTTGCGGACAATACATAATCTGGAAAAGACGTGTTTTGATAGGAGTTGCAGTTACACTGGAAATGCTTCACCTACACACTGTATTAACTCCCCTCTCAAGGAAATCCGTGGAATCAGAAGACGAGCAGCAGCACGCTGCCCGACACAGGGAGTGCCCACATAGCACAGAGCTTGCCTCTCCTCACTGACAACAGCAAACAATTCTGTGTATCTAGGAGTTCTCCTAGCTCTGTAAGTTCAATCTGACAGTGTGTCAGACTGACCTAGGGGCTGCACTGCCCCGTGGCTCTCAGATACGGAGACACGAGGTCTTCCCACAGCGGGTGAAGAGGACGGGCTTGCTCAGCAAGAGGCACCCAGGCATGCTGGGAGCCCTCCCGGGCGTACCTGGCTGGGCCAGCGGGATGTATCACTGCTTTGTGGATCTCTTGGAGAGGATGACCCAGGTACTGCTGTTGTATGCCAGAAGCATGAGAATTGAGCTTGAACTTTGCCCAACCAAATCCTTTGAGAAATACTGGCCACCCCACAACGTGCTCCTGCTGATGCCAGGACTTCTTTTCCCTTTTCTCCTCCCAGATGAGATGGTGCTCACATCCTCTCAGTGCTGCTCCTTCACTTCTGAAGATACCAACCAACAGGAACCCTACGCTTGTGTTTTTATTCATTTTGCTTATGAATTATCACTCAGTGAATAAAAATACTCCCATCTCCCAGGCTCTGTACGTGCCAGGAGAAAGAGGTCTGTAGCCCCAAGGCTCCTTCTCTGATAAACCTACGTTATGATGTAATTTAAAAACAGTAACAACAAAAAAATCAATCCAGTGCCTGTGGGAAAGAAGTTGTGCCCTACTCTCACAGATAGCATGAAAGTATAATGTAACCATCATTGATCTAGAAGAGTACAATGCAAGACTCTGTTTAGAAAAGCAGGATTTTTGTTGATTGTTTTTTTTTGCTGAAAGTAAGAGCCAGCATGCAATAGAGACAATCACGTCCCCTGCAACAGTTTTACCTTTCTTGTGCTGTATATACCTCAGAAAAAAATCTAATTTAAAATACATTTCCCTGACAGATATGTCCAAATTCTCACAGGCAAATCAGTCATTAGCGTAGTTCACTTTATGTTACTAGAATTACACCAATAGGAATAAACATCACTTTGTCTGTAGCCAAATAAAGTAATTGGAGAAAAATTCTCATCGAAATAGAAACATCTGGCACTGTTGCATTCAGTAAAAAAATGACTTCTTGAAAACACTTCATGAGTATGTATGTCTTACCGTTATAGGTGGTGTTTTTAAGAAATCTAAGATTATTTACCAAAAATCAGTTTTAATCTTAGAAAAATATTTTCCAAAACATCAGTTTCCTGAGGTCTAGAGCTTTGTCCCTTAACAGGGAGTAACCACATGCCTTTTGCCAGTTTACGAGATACTAAATTGTTAGCAAGAGTGATGAACCTGAGCCCAAGAGAAGCAACAACATCATCCCCCACACGCAGAAATCCTACAAACTGAGATGTGGAGCCCAGAAAAGAAGTGACTGCAGTCGAGGCAGCAGATAAAGACAGCTGGAGCACACTTTAAAACAGAGGTGAAGATCATCATCACCAGATAACAATGTTACAGGCAGTGAAGATAAATGGGAGAGCTGAGCTGAAAGCAAAACTGGGGAGCAGGAGGATTTGCTGGAGAGTTACTGCTCGTGTGCAGAAGCGCTTCTTCATTCATGTGGAGGTGTGCTGCCTGCGCAGCCAGATCGGAGCACTGACTCGTGGCACCACAGTGCAAGTCACGACAAAAATCAGCAGGACTGACTGAGCGTAACATGTGCAGTGGAAGCCAAGGGAACTAATTTAAAAATAAGAATAAATCAGTTGAATACTCAGGTAGGAACTGGGATCTGAAAATTGCCATTACTTCCACACACACGTACATGGAAGAGCTCCCTCTTCCCCACGCATGTCATGGTTTTTAACATGCTCTTTCTGAGGCATATGCAAGGATCAGGGGACAGCCAACTGCGGTAATAAATGGAACTATCTTGGTCATCATTTTTAAAGGCATTTAGCACTACAGTTTGTTCAACTGACCACAGTACTTGTTGCCAGGGTACATGAGTCACAGGACTTCCATGGGATTTTCTTGCCTCATACTCACAGGGACGTGCTAATCACAATGATAAAACACTTCTAGAGAAAGTGGTTTAATCAGGAGCTGCAGAGTCTTTGGGACAACTGCATCCTTTCGACTAAATGCTTCTTAAAATTCAGAGCAAAGAAAACTTTTTTTTTTCATGCTTTGAGAACTGAGCTCAGTTTGAGTATTTACACAGAAACTGAAAAAAAAAATCCATTCTCTGACTAATATCTCACATATACAAGGTGTTTCTGGTTAGAAATGCATATTTGTGATGTACCTTCATGATTCATGTCCACCTGTGAAATTAGTTCCCACTTTGACAAAGCAGTTGCTAAGTAAAGAATCACAAGAGAACCAATAGTCTCAGCTGCAGAATGACATAGTACTAAGCACAGTACTGAGCAGAAACTACATCAAAAAAAGAAATTAAAATCACCCTCATGTTTTACTAAAATTGCATGCTTAACTGAGCTTTTTTTAAAATTTATTTTTAAAGATATCCAGGTCAAGTTGTGCTGAGTTTCTTTCAAAACTTCTCTCAAAGCTTACACACTTTCTGAGTGTTTTGCAGCTCATTTTGCTTTGAAAAGGAGGTCTGTGATTTGCCTTACAACCTGAACACCCAACCAAGCTGAATAATGCCAAATTTTGAATGAGTTAGCAAGCAATCACCAGCTGAACAAATAATTGAGAATCAACTGCCTCCAGAAAAGGCTAATTTTCCTACAGACATGTAAGAGGGCTGCCTGCCACTCCAGCACATGTCCTTGCAGCTCAATTAGTACCTGCTGCAGTTACTAAATGGGGCCCTAAGCAAGGCATCCTACACCTCAACATATTTCCAAAGACAAATGCTTTCAGTCTGAATCACTTGTTCCTCAACAGATCTAAAATAGAGCTCTTCAGTGCTGGCCACAAAAGAAGAATCCTGAAGACTAATGTTAGACACTGCTTTAAAGGAGGAAAATAAAAGCAATGGTCATGTTTAGTAATAAGCAGAGCAGCGACCTTAAGGACAGAGAGATGTATTTCCATATTTAGTAACCACTGGTAACACAGAATGAGGCCACGAACATCCTCTATCACATCATTTTTTTTTGTCTGGGATTCCTTTTTTCCTGTTTTGCTCATGAAAAATTTAGACATTGAGTCTAAAGGACAGTCAGGGAAGAGAGATAAGCAATTTATCCCTTTTTCTCTTTGATGGACAGATGGTCCTTTGGAGAGATGCATCACTCCCCATTGACAACAACTGGGCCCTAGAGTAAAAGCTGATCTCAACATCTACCTTTCAGCCAGCTGAATGAATCACACCGTGGGTACTCATGCAAATGCTACAGAGATAAAAAAGGGAAAAGAACCAAATGGCTGCCACTTAGAGGTAATAATCATTTGGGGGCTGCAGCAGCTGCACACTTTATGTTCAAGTGATAGACACTTATCTGAAATTAGTACCTAATATTCAAATGCAAGCCGGGATGGATAATACCTCCCAGATGCTACAGATTGCATGAGTTTGAGCTAGAAGGGCAATTCTTCTCTGAAGCCACATTCAAACAGGGTCAGGAGATCAAAAAGCCCGAAGGTCTTTGTTTAAAGGACGTTTTCTATAAAAGTCAGGGATGGGATGGGTGCAGTCAACTGCAACAGCACTTTGTTGTTTGTATTTTTCAGGGAAAGTGATTCCCGCGTTTGCTGGTGTATCGGTGACAAAGCGGCAGACTCGGGAAGCCCATGTTGGGGGTGAGCCCTGTGCTGGGGGAACCAGGGCTGGGCAGAGTCCCCCGACTTCCACCCACTATGCTGCTGGTAACTGGACTGTAAGGAGGGCACCTGGAAGGGTTCATCTATGCACGTTTCACCATTCTAACATGCAATGATGTGTTCATTAAATGAGGCACGAAAGGGATGTAAACAAAATTACTACAAACAAAAGAAACCAAAAACTACACTAACACTGAATCTAACTGACCACTACTTTGGTGGTGGAAATTAGGCCCAACCATTATTCAATGTAATGAAAAAAAGGTCTAATTTATCCATTGGGATTCTCAGAATCAATGCACTAGAATAGAACTCTAAACACTTCCCCAAAAGGATAATCATTCCTACTTTCTCACACAGGCTCTGTTCCTTTTTGCCAAGTTCCCCAGTTTTGGCCACTAAAGCGCAACCAAAATTTCCTTCATTGTCCTCCAGTTTCTTTCTTCTGTACAAGCTCTATCTTATGGGCTTTTCATGCTTAGGATGGCTGATAAGAAGTGGAGACTTTTCTTTTTTCTTTTCGCCAGGGAATGAACCAAAGTACAGGAGCAAGGGTCGATGTAGCTGACCTAGTTCACAGCCTTTACTTGCTCCTGATGATTTTTCATCATGGGAACTTAGAGTAAATTGGAGAGTTTATGGCTTTCTCAATCTCCTCTCCTGCTGCTCTTGCAGATTGTCAATAGCAGAAGGAATAAACACCATTCACAGTCATCCAAAAAGTTAACTACAAAACCAAACCTTTCTTCATAAGGAGAACAGCAGCTAAGGAAGACAGACAGGAGGCAGCTGATGACTGGTATCATGTCAGAAGAAAAGCCATCTTATTGCTGTCATTTTGTGTAGCTCAGATGATCTATTACTCAGTAGTTCAAACAGCATCTAAGTACCAAGCTTCCTGGCCCCTAAAATCATTTGACTTTAAAGAAATGCAGATGCAAAGCATATTTAAATGAGAAGAAATCTTGATTTTAGATATGAATTTGGTTCTGATAGGGTATTTTCAACTCATTATCTAGACTATGATGTGGCTTTTGAGTTCTGCACTGATATGGGTAGTAACTAAGGCACAGGAGGAATAACTAAAGAATTCACAGCAAGTCAGACCACAGCTTGTTTAACAATTACATAACATATGAAACTACCGGAATTTAAAAGCAGCAGCATCTCTTGGAGTCCTGTGCAACAGCTCACCCCCAAATCCAAGTCATTAAAATGACAAGTCAAATAGGATTAAAAAAGATTCACATCTGTTCTGCACTGATTACAAGCTCACTCCATCAGTCCCAGGGTGTTTTGCTGATTGACAGCATATAAAATAAGAGATGTTTGGGACTAACCTGATTCTCCTTGTTGACATACCTGTTATAACATCACTTCATTGCCACCCAGCAGGATTTTTTTTTCCTCCACTTGGACACATTAATGAGAGTAAGATGCATTTCAGAAAAGAGCATTTTTAGTATAAGAAACTAAGTATGGCAGGGTTTTACCTGTGGCTTGTTTCCAGAACACAGCCCTCAATTACTTCTAAGAAACAAGTTTTCAAGCCATGGCCACATGATGTCACCTTCACCAGCAACAACAAACAAGCCCCAAAGCAGACACATGACACATTTTATCTGAACACTGAGAAGGAAAGCAGGTTGTGTGACTCTGTGCCCAAGCCCTGGCAATCACGAGTTGAGCTAAGCATGGGAAGCAGCTAATCCCTTTGGTTTATATGAAACCTCCACATCAGGTACTGCTAATAGGTCTTTCCGGGCAAGTCTGTAACATTTATTAACCAGCCTGGAACAGGCTAAGTATCTGTAAAGTCTTTGGTACCCTTTTTTGTGTTCACAACCTCTCCATGAACTGAAAAAATTCCTTTTTAAATTGCCATTGGCCTTTGGCTGCTTTAGTATGTAACACAAAAATTTTCAACTCTTGATTAGCAGTGTAGGACACCTAAAACGTTTCTTTCTCTATTCAGTTTTGCAGCCAGTGATTAAAAATGTTCTTCTTGAAAACATCTTAAAATATTTCCTCTTTTCCAGACTATTGCAAGCATCGCTTACATGGTCACATGCAACTGCAATTCACCTGAAGTCCTTAGTTGCCCGTTTCTCCACTTGTATGACAAAAAGCCACAACATTCTGCTGGCTCCTGGTGCAGCCTGGCCCTCTGAGCTCTGCCCCACACGGCGACATAAACTCTGAGACACTTGGTGTGGCCTCTCACTCGTGACCACTTGCCCTAAACACAGAAGTCTAACTTTTGCACACTGACTTCACTCCTGATGTGAAAGCTTTGATTAGTTTTTCTGAGTGTCCCCAAGTACCAGGTTGTCCCTCACCTCGTGCATACAAAGCTCAGTCTGATCTCCAGTTGAGATGTTTCAAAGCTTCAGCCCGCAGGTGGAATGATGTGTCACCCGGCGGGCTTGTGAGCTGTCTGTTTATGTGGGACAGCGTTTGAACACGAACACTTTTGAACTTGACCTCAGAGAGCAGAGGTGACATGGGGACAAGGTGCAATGAGCAGGGCCAGCGGGCCGCCATAGCTGTATCTCTTCTCAGTGCACCCAGTGATACCAGGACGTTTGGATAGCCCTTCAGGAACATGTTAGATACAAGAAATTAAAGATATGAGCCCTATTTACAAAAAAAACCTAACTGCACAACTGCAGAAGTGTTACTGCATATAGGGCAGCAAAAACACTTTTGATAACGCTGTAGGCTCTGATTAAATACCAGTTACTAAGAAAGTGTTTGGAGGTCTTTGAATGGGAGGGCTATCTTTCTGTAGATAAAGAAATTTGGAAGGTTCTGTATATATATCCTCAAGCTACAGAATACACAGCTTTTTATCATCATTTCAGACTTAACCCAAAGATATAACAAAATTCTGCAGCTTTATGTTAACATACAAGGTACAAACATCAAAGCCCTGACTGATCCTCCTTAGCAGTTTTTTGGTTGGTTCTGGGTGTGTGTTTTTTAAGTGAAGTCTTTGGAAAAGGTTTTCTGGTGTCAACAGCCTTATTTATAGTTACAAGAGCAAAAAAGCATATGCTGACTTTTGATGGATGTATTCTGAAATGATGAAGCCACAGGGAGAGACAAGGCTAACACAGCCACAGGGAAAGACCTGGTTTGCTGCTTTTATTAGGCACCAGCTCTGGAGAACGTGAGAGTTTGAGAGCTTTGTATAAAAGGCTTATGGCCATCAAAATTTGAAACATTCCATTAAAGCCTTATTTTCACCAGGGAAAAAGTGGCAGGAAGATGTTCAACAAGGAGGCTGGTGAATAACTTGCATTAGCACTCCTTTCTGGGCAGAAATTCTTTTCTCTTGAGGAGACAAAGAGCAAAGGAGTGTCTAGATTGCTTCAGGGAACTATTGGGAGGTATTTTTCCAAATACTAAACTTTGGTGCCACCATAGGAGTTATGCCAGAGCTGAGATCATATCAGTTTCTAGGACTCTATCCTGAACATGCGCATAGACTGACTTCTTTCCTAGTCCTGTAAGTCAGTCCTCAGCTTTGTGCTGCCACTGAACTCACCTGGTGTAAAGGTATCTTTCAGCATCAGTATATGTCACTAATGGAGCTGCAGGCAATAGAAAGATGCCTGTAGTAGTCACCGCTGAACATCTTTCTTGGGTAAAAGACTTCACAGCAATTTCATATACATAATCCTTTTTTATAGCCGAATAGTCTTCATTTCTCTCCTCACTGTTAGGAATTAACCCTATCCTTTCTGAACCATCCTACTCTGTTTTACGGAGAAGAAAACAAACTGAATGTAGTCTGAGCCAAATTTTTAAACGTGTTTAGGTAGCTGAAAAGGCAGATAGGCACTGGCTTGCATTTTTAAGATGTGCCAGAGCCGGTTAGGTGTTTAAGTGAGATAAACGGCAACTGACACACTGCTCAAATACTTCTAGGGGAAAAAAACCCACACCCAACCTCCTGCCCACTGCCAGCCTCTCTAAAAACATTTTGGATGTGAAACCCTTTGATCACACAGACCGCAAAGGACTTGTCCATGCTTGCAGGGGGGGTCTGTAGCTCCCTGGAGATCCAAGTGCCCCAGCCAGCTGTCCAAGGCCGTCCATTCCCAGCTGTGGGCTGACACCTGACAGCCCCATGGATGTGCTGCAGCCCGAGCCAAGTGACTGTCTGAAATCGGGGTGATGCAACAGGGAGCAGAGGGAGCTGGGGATGGACAAAACGATGTTTTCCTCAGGGCACCTTTAAACTAAGATCAGACTTTCAAAGACAGCAAATCTGCTCTAAAATATGGCTCAGCTTTTATTTTTCTGAAGAAAAACACAAAGAGGGGACAGGCAGCCAGCTGGAGTAGCCTTTTATCATTGCCATGGCAACGCCTGTACACAGTAGGGCTTTGGGGATAACGCCAGAGGGAATCCTTGCACAGAAAGAATAATTAGTCAGCTCCAACAGGGGATGTTACCTGTCTCTTTCAAACTCCAGCCCAAAAGACAAAGAGGGGTTTTTGCTGGAGACCCCTGACAAAGTTGCTGTCTCACAACATTCAGCTGCACTGGGCTGGAGCTGCCATCAGTCACAGTTGTACAGAGTAAGTCAATGTAAATTGAGCAACTGACCATAGACCAGCTGCACTATTTTATTTTTTTAAGATACTAACTTTTGGAGCATCTCTTTTCCTAGAGATGATGTTCTGCCAAAGTATCCAAAATAAGTTAATGAGCTCCTGCTAGCAAAAACTTTGATTTGCAGCCCAGCACATCTCTGTGAAGGGCTGAGACAGGCTGAGAAGTTGGAAGAGGGATAATAATTCACCATGGGAGATTGGGAACTTTAGTGTAGATAATATTTTCTAAAAGCAGTGGCCATGAGCTGCCAAAATTCCTGCAGACAAGGTGCCACCTGCATCCTCCCTTGTCCAGGCAGGGATGCAGGCACAGGCACAGTGAGCACACACCTGCCCTCTGCTCTGTTGGGAACCCGAGTGCACCCTTCTCAATGGACTGAGATAGTTTTTCCCCTTCATTAGTGCACAGAGTAAGAAAAGAAGTATTCCTCTCCTGTAAGTGTTTGAAAGGTAGCAATTCCCATGACTCTAGAAACATAAATTATGAAGAATTTTTTTAAAAATAACCCATATCCCAAGATGATTACAAGTAGTTGCTTTGAAGTAATAGGTGGATGCTTGGATGATAGCCAAATTTTTGTAGCACAAAGTGGAAAAATTCTGCTTTGTTGTTCAAAAACTCTGTTCAAATACTGGACACCATAGCATCACTTAGAATTCAGATCTTTTATTAAGAGTGTCAGACCATTATTTTTTATCTTTTATCCAAGTGTAAACCTGAAATTCAATGCCAGAAGAAATGAATATACTAAACTTTCTTTACTAGTCAGACTGAAATCTCTACTCAAAGAAATTAACATTCAAGAAATCACCCTTTTGCAAACACCTGGTTGTTCCTATAAGTTAAAACTAACAAATACCAGCACATTTTAACGCCTCCTATATCTATGGCATACGCCATATGGTTTCAGGAGGGTGAACATTAAATTCACCATCCAAATATCTAATCCTGTAACAGAGGAGCTGAGCACACGTGCTGCCTCATACACCACACAGGAAATCCTTTATAGCCTTCTCACAAATGCTATAATGCACATAAGAGACAGAAAATGGCATTTCAGTTAATCATAACTCAGTTCCCGCCTGAGGAGTCCAGAGTTAACTCAGAGTTAATGAAGATACTTCCACATGCTTTCCTTCACTGACGCTACGATTAGCAAGCATCCCCAAACACGCTATTTTAGCTGGCGGCAGCAAGCTCAGTGTACGGCTCTAACTGTGATAGAGTGAATTTCTGACACAGTCAGTCTTTGGCTTCAGTTACAGTTTTCCTCACAAAGTGTCTCCCTGTAGTGCCGGCAAAGAAACTCCATCATTAATTAGCAGCTCTGCAAGCCACCAGCCTTATGAAAAATTGCCAACACGCTATTATTATTGTACTGCATCTTCCCCAAAGCACTAGTTATGGTAGATTTTTAGCTCTAAGCACACTTGTTGGCACGTGTGATAAGATACAGGTTTAAATAGATGCTCCAGAGCATCGCAGGTCTTCAGGTACTTTTGCCTGCAGGTCTGTAACACCCTGGGAAAGGGGAGAAGTCCTGCACAGGCAATAGCAGCAACTCAGGCACAAAACACTCAGAGCACCAGGAGAGAAGATCATTCAGAAATACATTAGTTCTCCTTTCTCAACATTTTCTGGATACACAACTGAGCAGGAAGAAGATAGCTAGACTATTTTTCTGGTTTGACTAATACTTGATAACGTTTTCCCCTTTTAAGTCAAAGTATAAAGTTCCTAGAGGCAGTATTTGTAAACTTTTGTAAGTTCTATGGAAAACAGGCAGCATACAATGACTACATAAATATTTCATATATATGCCTGGTTGTCAGAGTTCAAGCACAGCAAAGCAAATCGTCTCAGGGCTACCCGGAGTTTGGAGGCCAGAGGCACGTGTCAGGTTCAGGCCAGACCCAGCTGCCTGAAGAAGGAGCAGTTTGAGCAGAGGGTGCTGAGGACAGGTATTTGGGAGCCAAGAAAAAAGCACTCAAAGCTTTGTCTGTCTCCATGTTTCTTCTCAGCAGAATGCCTTTTTTCCCTGCTGTCTTAGCTACAGTGCACCTGCCATCGTGAGAAAGCACCTTGAACAGCTGGTAGCAGAATGCAGTTGTTCTTAACAGAGACAGGGGCAGCCCCAGGGAACCGGGAGGGAGCCCAGCACTGCAAGATTGTCCATTTCCTACCTTTGGGTGCCCCACATAGCCTGTGCTTTGGACTGGAGAACATCTAAAGGAACACGCAACGCATTTACGTACCCCGAAATTCAAGCAACATGGCAGGCTTGTACTAAGCTAACTAGTGTCTATGTATGTCTATCTATCCATCTATCTATCCATCTGTCTATCTATCTATCAGTTTAAGGGTGGCAGATGAGAATGTGATAGCCGTACATCCCCAGAGCGAGCGGCCACCAGCCTGCAAGCTGCAAGTGCAGGCACCAACTATTTCAAAATCACAGCTATGTGGGGACAGGGACACACACCAGCCACAGTCGTTATGAAATTGGGCAGCTGAGCCCTGCCCTCACACCCCAGCCCCACGCTGCTCCGTGTCCTCACCGCGCTCACCTCGGCCAGCTCGCCTGCGCATTTCTGTGTCCATCAGGAAACAGGATGAGGTCTGATCAAATTAATGCATTAAAGACTGCTATCGTTTCTGGCTACATCATTAGTCTTAACTCTGTGATCTTTTCTAGATATAAATCACGCTTTTCCTTGGCTTGCAAGCTCAGTCAATGTTAAAGATCAAATATCTGTCTGGCACACGTTAGAGCTCCGACAGCTCTATTTATAACCTCACGAACACACTATCAACTAAAAGCGGTCTTTGCCGATGCTAATCGAGCTATTTGTTAGCCTTGGGTGTTTAAATACAATTAGAATTCTTCCTAAAGCTGCAGTTGGTGTGAATGTCACTGTATCATTTCTATGTGGAAATTAGTATTATTCTAAGTTGAAACATGAGCAATCTTAAATATAGTGAGAGAAAAAAAAAAAAGGAAAGCAGATTGAAAGCCTCCCAGGAAAGACATAATTTATGCCAGCTCTTTGAACAATTCTGTGATCTGGCGCTAGTTTTAAATCACAATTCTGGATCCCATACTGTCCTGGAATGTTGTACAGAAATAAAGAGTTGTGGAGGTAGAAAGGACTTTACAGCTGAGTAAACTGATACATGACTGGAAAGATTTCCCTGAGACAGCAGCAAGTTGGGGCAGAGACTCAAGTGGCAACACAACCCATCCTGCACCAACCGCGGGTTGCTGCCCGGACTGAGCCAGGGCTTTTGTCACCACAGCTCAGGCTGGCTCTGGCTGCCTCAGCTCCTGTGGGGACTGCCCAGGCACCAGTAAGATGCCACCATGTCCCCCAGGACCCCCCTGCTCACTGGAGCAGGTGGTTGCAGTGAGAAATGCATGTCTATGATGGTACCCGCAAGGGATGCTCTACCCAGTGTCACTGTCACCATCCCGCTGCCAGCAAAATGGAAACAAACTGGGATTTCCCTTGCCTTTCATCTCGAATTCAAGATGTTAAGAAGGAAACACATAATGAAGTTGGTTCAGATCTCTGCTACTGTTCTGTAAACTTTTGGTTGTTTTTTGTAACAGTTCAGATAAAAATTCAACTTCAACCTAGTACTGGTGGTAGAGATAAACTTAGGATGTGGGATGCAAGTGAAGACGTATAAAAATGCATTCCTGAGTATGTCCTGGGCTTCAGACAGCAAGCTACAAATCAAATTAAAGAAGAGAGAAAAGCACGATGTAAGCTGTGTAAAGCGGTACATCTCAAAAACTATAATTATTTCCCAAGATACTGTACAAACTCAGATGTAACCAGTAGTGCAAGAAGACAGATATAGCCCTGCACACCTTCTGAGCAGTACAGCACTTGGAAGAGCACTGCTGAGGACTCATCAGATGTTTCTTTGCCACGCCATCTTAGCCTCTAAAATATTCCAGAGAATGAGACACAATTCTACTATTAAAAACAGCCCTAAGAATGTTTTGGTTCTGTGGGTTTTTTTTAAATAAAAAGGACTCTGGTACTGTCTTAGAAATGTTGCTAGCTTAGTGGGTGGGGAAGGCACAATCCATATAAGCTGACAGAAAGACTCCCCTTGGTTTCAGTGGGTTGGATCCTGTCCCCTATATAAGTAAGCAGTAGCACCATTTAATAATGATGAAATCAAAAAACACCACAGAACAGGTTGCCTGGAATATAATTAAAACAAATACAATTCAGCAAATAAAGCAACCCCATGACTTTTTATAGAACAGTGGGGGACTGAGTGCCTATTTTTTTGGTGCAAGGATTACTTTGCTCATTTGTTCTGTGTAACATTGACTTTCCATTAGCAGCTGCCTCCTATTTTATTTCAAAGGGTTTCTACAGTCTAATCAGTCTGTGGAGCATTCCGAGCCTAGGACAGAGGTGTGATTACAACCACTACATTGCTCTGAATTACATCTTTATGTCCCTGGCAAGCCAAACTGTGCTGCTTCACAGAGCAAAGAAAACTCAAAAATGTTTCCATTAGTCTACAAAAGTTCAGAGAAACCAGAACTACTGCACCAGACACCAATGTCAATAAACCAGTTGTGAACTGTTGTAGGCTACTGGCAACATGACGTGCTGTGGCAAACTCTGCTACCTTTGAGAATAATTGAGAAAGATAAAGCTCTCTGCTTTGTGGCTTGAATAGCAAAGGACATGAAAGCGAGCCATAGCCCAAATCTATTGCACGTGTCAGATGTGTCCTTTGGGGCTCCAGGAAAGCCTCCAAGAGAGACACCTACTCCTCTGCATGGGAGCTCGGACAGGGTGCTGATGCTCCTGTGCCCTGAGCAGAAGCAGCTCTGCAATTTGCATCTATGCTGAGCACCTGGACAAGGAGTCACACAGCTAACAGCCAGTTGTGAGATGTGGTGTAACTTATCTGAGAGCCATCACAATGTAAATCTTAAGTAGAGACTGAAGCAGGTCCCGTTTTCCAGTGCAGATATTATTTACCTTAGCAGGAAGAGTCTTCTTTCTCTTTGCTCAAAAGCCATCTCGTTCACCCCTTGCGGCCCACCTTTTATAGGAGGTACAAGGTGCCTGGTCCATTATCCCTAAGCCCATACCCACGTGCTTCCTACATAGTGAGGAAAATAAATACGATCCTGTCACTTATGACAATAAGGACTTTTACCCCAGCTGGACAACAACTGCCATACTGCCTCCAGGTCTAAGCTATTAAGTACAGGTTCTTCTGATGCCCTCAAGGCTTGTTTATATCTCTGAAAGAAAAATGATGCCCATTTCCTTACAGGTGTCCTAGACATTACTGTAGTTCCTAAAGTCGTTGTTAAGGGGCTGCCTGATGACAGCAGCATCACAAATTGTCACTTAGTGGTGCACAGGACTCCGTCCTCCTATGGCAGCACTGAGCAGCAACACTGCAAAGCAGCACTAGGTTGTCCCGTAAAAAGGATCTCAGAAAGCGCAGGATGAAATAGCCAGACACTGCAGCTTCCTACTGGGGAAAATTCCCCACTTGGAAAAATTCCCCTTCTAACACAAGGACACCCACGTAAAGCTACAGCATGGATTAACGTGGATTCGGCTGCATGCAAGAGAACCCAAACTAACTTGTTAGCAGAGCTAACCAGCGCAATGCAATTGTCTCAGTGCTCATTAACATTATTCACCCACAAAAAGGGCAGAACTGAAGCAGAGAAACACATTTGAGGACGAGCCGTGTTACATTCGGAGATGATTTCTGCCTCGCTTTCTAGTCACGACTTGGTAGATCAAGGTTTCCTGAACCGATTGCCCACGTGGTATCGTACGGCTGTATCAGAGCAATATAAACTGACAACTTCACCACCACGGGCAGCATCAATGCCTCAGAGAGGCCTGAAATTCTCTTTATGGGCTCTCAGCCTGACTCAGGACACCATCACTTCTACCATCCCTTGAATATGCTTGGCAAAGCCGTTACCTGGAAAGGGTTAATGCTTTCCAAGGACTATGTTTTCACAAAGTTAGACATCTATTTATGGAGTCCACAGAGCCCTTACCACATGATCGCACCCCTACAGGCAGCGCCTGCACAGTACCTTTTGGCAGAAGGAAAACTTCACTCTGCGTAGCAGTTATCCTGATGGCTGGTTTTACAGAAGCCAGGGTTGTGATACTAAAGGCATGTAACTGCTCCATCATATGAATAACAGCGTACTGCAAGATAACAGACTTTGTCCTTTCTGCTTAATATTTGGCAGTTTAGGATAATTTAGGCAAAAAGGCACGATAAGAAAATAATTACTACATGGTCGTTTCATCAAAAGTTCAAAAAATGACAGAAGAAGGTGTCCACGTCATACTATTTGGAATTTGCATAAGCCTCATGGAGTAAAAAGATATTATTCTTAAGTAAGACCCTGGTTTTATCCCTTTTTAGGGGATGGAAGAGCTTTGGGAATAACACCTTGCAAGATGACAGACTTTGTCCTTTCTGCCTAATATTTGGCAGTTTAGGATAATTTAGACAAAAAGGCACGATAAGAAAAATAATTACTACACGGTCATTTCATCTGAAGTTCAAAAAATTATAGAAGAAGGTGTTCTATTTGGAATTTGCATAAGCCTCATGGAGTAAAAAGATATTATTGTTAAGTAAGACCCTGGTTTTATCCCTTTTTAGGGGATGGAAGAGCTTTGGGAATAACACCTTGGGCTGTAACCAGCGAGCATGGTTACCCTCTGTAGGAACACTGGGCTCTGCTCCAGTTCAGGCATGAAAGGTGGAAAGGGAGAGAGGGAACTGCAGGAAAAGGAATGGAGAGTGTCAAAACTGGGAAACATTATTCTCTTGGGAAATGGGCTACACCTCTGCTGCAGAGTTCTTAAATCACTAAATGCAGAAATAGTCACTAATTGCATGTTCACTGTTCTGTGCTCAGATTGAGAGGCTGGGACTTGATTTGTAAAATGCCGAGTACTCAACAGCTTCAGCTGAAGTCGATGTGAGCTGTGCTTTGATCCTCTAAAGCACCACAAAACAGGGAATAACCTGAAAAGCGAGGCCATGGGTGTTCTCCCTGCACGGCCCAGCATGCCGACGGTTTGTGCAACCACAGCCTCATCGCCCTGGAGCGCTGCCAGGGTAAATGCACTCGGATTTACAAAGCACAGGGTGCTACACTGATGGAAAGCTCAGGAAAGTGAATGCATAAATTGTCTATTTACACCTGTGGAAACCATTTTTCTATGGAATTTGTGAGACTTCAAACTGACCATCCACTTTGGAGGTTGTGCTACAGATGCCCTGAGCTGTAGAAAATTCACCCTTCTCCATGCAGGGTGTGTGGGTGGCTGTTTTACCATCCCCAGGTAGAAACTGAAGCACAAGAAAGCCCCTTTTCAAACACAGAGGGCTTCCACCTGTTACACTTTCATATCCTGACTTGAATATGAGCCTGTTGCAGTGAAGACAGGAATCCTTGCCTGGGAATGTAGCTGGGATATGTTCCTAAAGGATTCAGAAATAATAAAAGAGGACTGCGGATGTTTTAAACACTTGCTGAGATTTGCATTATTGCTTTAACTAATAGGTAAAATCTGCCTTTTAGAGTGAAGCTGCAAAGCGTGAGATAGAGCAAGAAGGTGGGAATGTTTCCTCTGTTCCCTTAAAAAGTGTCACATAGGCTGGACTTGATGATCTCAGGGGTCTTTTCCAGCCTCAACAATTCTGTGATTCTGTAAAGCATTTCACCATCATTTTGACATGATTTTGCAGAATATTGGTATTCTTTTCACAACATATCTGTTTTCGTTTCTGTACAGATGCATCTGAGGATTTTTGGAACACATTTCTATCCTTCAGGCATGTTTTTCAGACAGGAACGGTAAACAGAGCTCTTTCCAACCTCAGC
>NW_009708429.1:19265-26112 GCF_000703405.1 Apaloderma vittatum | reverse complement strand
GCTCTTCCCTGTCTCCAAAAATACCCATCACATTCTTCCAGATCTTTCACTCCTTGCAGTGTCTTTATTTAAAATATAGCCACAACAAATATTGTACATTTTACCCAAGTCACGGTGAGTACCTGAGAGCGAGCCCTGTTGTCATGGCACCTCCAGGGGCTTGCCAAAGTGAGGGCAGAGGTGCTTCTGCTGGGCAAAGCAATGACTTTTTTAGATGCTTAACGCATCTCTGCCCCACTGTGTAAGACTTTTTTAACTAAAAGCTGGGTTTGTATACAGTGGATGTTACATACATGAATAATCCCTACATGTTTGCAGCACAAGCCACACAGTGAAACAGCGCTCCCAGCAGAGCTTGGAGTTTGGAAGTGCAGGTAGGACGGCTTTTTAGAGGTGGTTGAAATTCGTTTTTAGTTTATTGATTTTACTTTTAAGTCAATCTCCAAAATTTCTACTTTTTTGGCATTTGTTTTGTTTGCTTGTTTGTTTAAGAAAAAACTGCCTAGATTCAAGTGCAAAATACAATTTCAGGCAAAAAGATACTAGAATGAGCCTTTATTGCAGAGAAGCCAATAGCTGGAAAGAGAAACTGCCACTTGGGCAAGAGAATACACAGGTCCCCAACCTGCCTGCTTCAAACTAAGGTCTCAGCCCAGACAAGGCCAGGCCATTCCTCTAGTTGCTTTACACCCTCCTCTTTCTCCCTAATAAAGACTTGGTTTGTCTCAGTGTCATCCCAACGTGGAACAAAAAAAAATAAAAAAACAAACTGCAATATTCTCAAATCCTGATTTATGGATGAACACGTCTCCCATCAACCTTCTCTTGTTTACAGGTCCTTTGTGATGAGGTGGTTTGCATGTGGAGATTTACAGAACACAAGGAAGCCAGGGCAAAGAGACACAATGCCAAGCAGAGCTGCAGGGCTACCCGGGAGTACAAAGCCACTGGTGAAAACACAGGACAACTAAGAAGCAAGTGGCTCCTTAGACACAGTGCAGGTTGCAGGCGGTGAGCTCCAGCAGCTCTATAGGCAGCCACACCACCGGCATTTCCTTGGGTTCCCCTGACCCAAGCAACCTTTGATTCTCAGAGATGTACAATCACAGTTACTTGATGGAAAAAAAATTCAAATATATTGTTAGAGGCAAGAAGAGATACCACTACCTTTTGTGCAACGCAAATTATACAGAAAGCAAAAGGCCCAAAAAACCCTTAAAACCCCCCCATAAAAACAAACCACAACTTTATTACACGTCTGAAGCTTTGAATAATTGCAAAGACCGTCCATTGGTACTATCAGCTACAAATTTGTCAGCACTGTAGTCTCTGAAGGACTTTGGTTCTTGGCAGAACTCAAAACATGGCAGTGCTCTTCCTACACCCACCTACCCTTATGTTTCAAGGTTGAGTTCTTCCCTGACACAAGCCAGAGAATCACAAATGCAGAGGGCTTATGTTCTTCCAAACTATCAAAAACCACCAGAAACCTGCTTCAGAGGCTGCATCTTCCAGATTACTAAACACAGTTATGTACCTAGACATTTCCCAGGTGCACTCACAAGCATTAGCCCAGAAAATCCAAGTCTGCTAGATATTCTACCTCTATTTCCAGAGTAAGTTCAGCAACTCTGGAGTGTGTGTTATCCAAACCATCCCTGATACCAGCTGAAATTTTGCCCCCTAACATACCAAAATACTTGCACTGCTTTTGGAAGAAACACTGAGATCCAGTTCAAAAGAAGAAAAATCACATAGGAACATGTGTACTTGACAGACAGACAAGAATGAGGACAGGAAATGCTTTTGGAACACTCTAGGAACAAGGGAAACACACCGATAAGTCCTCCCAGGCTCCAGCTATTTGTGACTTGGGGACTTCCTGACCTAGACGTTGCTGTCTTTGTATTTAAGACAGCCTATTCAAACACACAGTGTACTTGGAGTTTCATTCTACCATGGAAAATGCTCACATAAAGCAGCAGCTGATGTTTGAAGTGGAGAGCAGGAAGATACGCAGTGTCATGCAGTGCCCTTGAAGCTCTTGTTTGCTGTCACTCGCTGCGTCCTCGTGTTACACGAACTGGACACAAGCAGCATGGAACAATTCCTGGGCTAGGCTCTCGATATCACAAGCCAATTTGATAAAACAGATGTAAAGGAAAAGTCTCTCTCACATCCAGAATGCTATATTAGGCATGTAAGAAACTGTAAAATTAAGGAATTAATCATTAGTATGGAAAACGTCAATGCCATGAGTGGTTATATTGTATTTATGGAGAATTAATTTGTTCAATGCCGTACAAAGCAGGAACACCAAGCTCTTCCACTGCAGTTTTAGACCAAGCCAGAAAGGTTTGTTTACAAAATGCTTATCAGGGATAAAATCCAGCCCCCCCAAAACGCCAAAGCACGAAGCTTTTATACCAAACACAAGCCACATAAGTCCCTTTGTGAGGTTTAAGTGATCCAAAGGCTTTGCGCTGGCAGCTGACTCCCTCCTGGATAGCCCAGTGCTTAAAACTCAGGCAGTGGGGAAAATGCTTTTCAACAGGTTATCACAGCAGGGGATTGCAGGAGGAATTAGTCTTAAGTTCATTACTGGGTTAATTTTGTTAACTACTTAAAATCCCATTAAAAAACAGAGTTCCTGCAGTGAGGAAGAAACCAAATCTGCATAAAGGTGAAGTCAGAAGCCATGTGAACATTGCATAAAGAGAGGGTGTGGAAGGAAGCAAGGACAAAAACATAAGCAATAAGGAGGAGAAACTTGGCGTGGAAGGGATGCGCAGTAGTTACCGCAGACATTTATAAAAGTGGTTGACAGGTTTAGAGTGCCTTGAGCCCACAAGCCACTCAATACTGGCCCACGGAGAGAGCCGCAAGGGCAACCAGGGTCAGAAAGACTTTGCAACATTTTTGGCAATTGCTGTGCTTCCAGGAAAACAAAAACACCAAAACCAGGTGGGCAATAATATCTGAGGAGTGGGATCCCAGGGCTCGCTTTTTCTCAGGTGTAATCCATCCCCTTCCCTCCCAACCACCCACCTCCGAAAGAAATCCCTGCTCTCCTGAGAAGCTGCGCAGTGACAGAGCAACAGGAAGGAATCACGAGTTACCTCCCCACAGCGGGAACAGAGATATGGAAAGAGGTAAAAACGAGAGAGCAAAACATCCAGAGAAAGGAGAGCAGATCATGAATACAAAAGGGAAGAAAAAGAAGAGAATCACATGGCAGGAAAAGTAGACATTTAAAAAGAAAGGTTTAGAAAAGAGCAGGATGTTGAAATCAAGAAGCAATTAAAATAATCAGTGCCAAAATGCCTGGAGACCAGCCCAGAAGCTTTGGCAGCAGGACAGCACACTGGCAGAATCTGCATCAGGAATGACTTCTTCACCAGGGCCCTTTTATTATTCAAAATACAGCAGTTTGGAAGCTGGAAAAGGAAGACTAGAAAGTATTTCAGGGCTTTGTTAAAGGCCTGCAGAGATGCCCTATCCAGATACGAACTCAATGATGCTAGTGAAAAACTATGAAGTCCCACATAAATGGCATCCCTAAGCATTTGCCACAGCAAAGAAAACATCTCACCACCCAAAATGCTGTTTTACCAACCCGTGACTCATTCCCTGTGGGTACCTGGAGAGTGGCATACCACCATCACCCTCCACAACATCCAGAGAAAGGTTTCCTTTGGTTACTTTTTACTTTGTAAGAAAATCTTTGGGCTTCGAGCTGCTGAGGAGATCCCCCATTCCCCGGACTTTGTTGCTGCTCTTGTCAGGTGAGGAACAGAAAGAGGAAGGAATTGGTGCTGCACGCACTGCACGCCAAGCTAAGCAAGTCTGCATCTCAAACTTCACCACATGCTGAGTGTGGTGGACAGGAAGGGAATAAACCGGCAGCAGAGGAGGGCAGGGAGCTCTGCACTCCCGCCCCAGCAAGTCCTCACTGACTCATCTCACCTTTGAGACTTTGGAGAAGAGGAAAATAAGATTAAGAGAGTTATATCTGAAGGATGCACAGAGGCGGTTGAGTTAAAGGGGAATGGTAATTTTCATGCTTCCATGTTCCTTGTGTTGCCAGTCACGCAGCAGATCCTGTTCTCCTGCGTACGCTTACACCCAGATGAGAATGGAAAACATCAGCCTTTAAAGTTCCCCACCAAACCCATCCCAGCCTGGCTACGTGGTGGAAACTCGACACCTGCTGCTTCTTGAGCTATTTCAGCCAGCCTGAACAAAGCCTTCAGTAACACCCCGGGCACAGAACCCATCACACCGGCAGCTTTTTATCATGTTCCTGCTTTCAGAGACCGTCGCCTTACCTCCTCAGGTGCTAATTATAGCAATAGATATAACTCACCAGTTTATTGATGCAATTTAACTCCTGAAAATAAGATAGAGGATCCAGGCTCCACAGCCTCCCAGTGATCCAAAGCTGAGGGCTTGGGATTAAAGAGAATCTTTTTCTGCACTAGGCTAAGGATGGACTGTATAACAGGAGTTATTTTTTCTTTAGCTGTTACAGCCATACTTAATCACCAAGCCATGGAAAACAGATTAGCATCCAGAAGGAGCGCAGGTCATTCCTGTTCCCCAGGCAGCTGCTGCTGATGCTGTGGACCTCCCGCTGCCATAAGTCCCTGTTCCCACCTGTCCTATCTCACATGGTTTGTGACAGTAATAGATCTCAACATTTCCAAGACCCAAACTCTCTCTTTACGTAATGGTAATATAGTCGCCCAGGCTGCACTGGTCAATGTCTTTTCGGAGAGTTCCTCACTTCTGATGCACAAGGCAAAGCACTAAGAATAATGCAGCATGGATAGTAAGAATAAGCAAAATATTTATCAGAGGGGTTGTAGGGGAATTCCTTGCAGAACAAGGGCACAGTATACACCTGGAAAGTTTGGACAATCCAGCTTGGACCTTAAACAATGCTCTGTTCTTAGAGTCACCTTGAAGCTTAAAGAGGTAACAAATTTGTATCTGCCAGAACTTTGCAAAATGTACACTAGGATGTTCTAACTGCAGCAAGGGCATCTAACACCCACAAGGACTGATAATGATAATCAAAGACTAAGCTTACTGTAGCTTGTGCTTGGCACGCAAACATAAAGCATATTGTATTAACGGTATATATATTGGGCTATTCGGAGTGATAAAGATGGAACGGCATGTAACCACATCGGTGTGATTGTCGTTACCCGACAGCTCTCCGAAAAGGGACCCTCTTCAAGGGGTCACTTGCTTCCTTTGAAATCCAGATCTCAAAGCAGCTTTACAACACATGGTTGATTAGGGCCTGATCCTAAAGCTCCCACTGACTGCTCTGGGACACGTCCAACTCAACCGCACATTTTTACAGCCTTGTTCAACAGAACAAAATTGTTTCCCTGTCTTTTCTTGGCTGAACTAGATGGACATTAAAATGATCTCTCAGGTCCCTTCCAGCCTAGGCCATTCTATGATTCTATGACATTCAGATTCCCTTTGACATCTTGATAATGCTATCTGCTTTCTCGCCCCCCCCTCCCCTTACAGATTGATACCAAATAACTCTTCCCTTGTCTAAGCCTGGTGAATAGACAGAAACAACTTTGATACTAGAAAGTCATACTGCATTTTTAATGGGATGGAAAAAAAGTCTTGCTGCTTCATTGGAGCAGTTTTGCATGTATCCACACAAAAAAATACTAAGTTGGCTTTGTATGGTACTTGTTTGTTATACTGTATTTAAACTCACAAACACATAGAAACCCCGCTGCGGCAATCTGGACTGTCCTAGCGAGAGATTAATGCCATACCTAAAAAAATAAACATGTGGGCTCCTGACATTAGCTTGTACACTTGTGTTCACAGAAGCAGTTCCTTCTCAATGAATTTTCATGAGCTCTTCTTCATGCTGGTCCTAACCTCTAACCATGTCCCTTAAGACAGTGGCAATCCACCCCAAGGATACACAGAGCTGTAACTCAGACCGAAACTTCTTGACCTTTTTCTCTGTCATTTCAGTCCTGGTTGCCGACAGTGGCTTCCTGAGGCAGGTTGGCTCCAGGCATGGCAGTGAGGGAGTGAAAAAATGCATTTTGCCAAGGGCAAAATCCTCATTCCCTTGTATTTTTCTTAGCTTGTTGCTAAAGCTCAGGAAGTAGTGAAACAGTGAGGACAACCCATCATACAAAATAAGAGTTGGGACTAGACCTTGGACTTCTTTTTAAGAGTTTAGTAAAGTGAACTCTCATCTTTAGAAGGCTTAATGGCTTGAGTTCAGGCAAAATCTAATCTGCTTATTTGAAAGGATGAAAAGAGGAAGTTAAATACTCAGAGATAGGACATGCACTTCTGGGGTTGGGAAGCTGCAAATTTTTCTCACTATCAATTGCTCCTGTACTTGCCATGCTAGATTTAGAAAAAAAAAAAAAGAAGAAGAAAAAGCTACAAAACCAGGACAAAGATTTTTAAAAAAATTGTCACCGCAAAGGCTATATTACAGAGACAAGATCTTTGCATGAAGACAACAGAGGTTTTTTGAGCAAACCAAAAAAAAAAATAAATCTGGTTTTGACTTTATAAATTTATGACGTTAAATCAGTAATGCTTCTCAGTAAAAAATGGTGTAGTTTCTAAGCAGCACATAAACAGCCTTCCGAGATGTATGCACAGTGATCTCGCCAACCTCGCAGCGGTACCGGGGGGCTCACCTCATGCCAGCATCCTACGGCCATTAAGAGCAGGGATGGCATTTACAGCCTCACACAGTGCAGTTGCTTTGCTTAAGGTGAAACTATGGACGTGTTGTAATTTGGCAAGCACTGAGGGAAACGCCATTCCGGAGGCTTTC